>NW_027486294.1:0-24248 GCF_050908995.1 Andrena cerasifolii
CTCGTTTTACTCCTTTTTCTCGTTTTACTCGTTTTACTCGTTTTACTCGTTTAACTCGTTTTACTAGTTTTACTCGTTTTACTAGTTTTACTCGTTTTACTCGTTTTACTCGTTTTACTCGTTTTACTGGTTTTACTCGTTTTACTCGTTTTACTCGTTTTACTCGTTTTACTCGTTTCACTCGTTGTACTCGTTTTACTCGTTCAACTCGTTTTACTCGTTTTACTAGTTTTACTCGTTTAACTCGTTTTACTCGTTTTACTCGTTTTACTCGTTTTACTCGTTTTACTCGTTTTACTCGTTTTACTCGTTTTACTCGTTTTACTCGTTTTACTCGTTTTACTCGTTTTACTCGTTTTACTCGTTTTACTCGTTTTACTCGTTTTACTCGTTTTACTCGTTTTACTCGTTTTACTCGTATTACTCGTATTACTCGTATTACTTGTATTACTCGTTTTGCTCGTTTTACTCGTTTTGCTCGTTTTACTCGTTTTGCTCGTTTTACTCGTTTTGCTCGTTTTACTCGTTTTGCTCGTTTTACTCGTTTTGCTCGTTTTACTCGTTTCCCTCGTTTCACTCGTTTTACTCGTTTCACTCGTTTTACTCGTTTCACTCGTTTTACTCTTTTCACTAGTTTTACTCGATTTACTCCTTTTACTCGTTTTACTCGTTTCACTCGTTTTACTCGTTTAACTCGTTTTACTCGTTTTACTCGTTTACTCGTTTTACTCGTTTTACTCGTTTTACTCGTTTTACTCGTTTTACTCGTTTTACTCGTTTTACTCGTTTTACTCGTTTTACTCGTTTTACTCGTTTTACTCGTTTTACTCGTTTTACTCGTTTTACTCGTTTTACTCGTTTTACTCGTTTTACTCGTTTTACTCGTTTTACTCGTTTTACTCGTTTACTCGTTTTACTCGTTTTACTCGTTTTACTCGCTTTACTCGCTTTACTCGTTTTACTCGCTTTACTCGTTTTACTCGCTTTACTCGTTTTACTCGCTTTACTCGTTTTACTCGCTTTACTCGTTTTACTCGTTTAGCTCGTTTTACTCGTTTCACTCGTTTCACTCGTTTTACTCGTTTCACTCGTTTTACTCGTTTTACTCGTTTCACTCGTTTTACTCGTTTCACTCGTTTTACTCTTTTCACTAGTTTTACTCGTTTTACTCGTTTAACTCGTTTTACTCGTTTAACTCGTTTTACTCGTTTAACTCGTTTTGCTCGTTTTACTCGTTTTGCTCGTTTTACTCGTTTTGCTCGTTTTACTCGTTTTGCTCGTTTTACTCGTTTTGCTCGTTTTACTCGTTTCGCTCGTTTTACTCGTTTCGCTCGTTTTAATCGTTTCGCTCGTTTTACTCGTTTCACTCGTTTCACTCGTTTTACTCGTCTCACTCGTTTTACTCGTCTCACTCGTTTTACTCTTTTCACTAGTTTTACTCTTTTCACTAGTTTTACTCGTTTTACTCCTTTTTCTCGTTTTACTCGTTTCGCTCGTTTTACTCGTTTCAATCGTTTTACTCGTTTCACTCGTTTCACTCGTTTTACTCGTCTCACTCGTTTTACTCTTTTCACTAGTTTTACTCGTTTTACTCCTTTTTCTCGTTTTACTCGTTTTACTCGTTTTACTCGTTTAACTCGTTTTACTAGTTTTACTCGTTTTACTAGTTTTACTCGTTTTACTCGTTTTACTCGTTTTACTCGTTTTACTGGTTTTACTCGTTTTACTCGTTTTACTCGTTTTACTCGTATTACTCGTCTTACTCGTTTTACTCGTTTTACTCGTATTACTCGTTTTGCTCGTTTTGCTCGTTTTGCTCGTTTTACTCGTTTTGCTCGTTTTACTCATTTTACTCGTTTTACTCGCTTTACTCGTTTTACTCGCTTTCCTCGTTTTACTCGTTTCGCTCGTTTTACTCGTTTCGCTCGTTTTACTCGTTTCGCTCGTTTTACTCGTTTCACTCGTTTTACTGGTTTTACTCGTTTTACTCGTTTTACTCGTTTTACTCGTTTCACTCGTTGTACTCGTTTTACTCGTTCAACTCGTTTTACTCGTTTTACTAGTTTTACTCGTTTAACTCGTTTTACTCGTTTTACTCGTTTTACTCGTTTTACTCGTTTTACTCGTTTTACTCGTTTTACTCGTTTTACTCGTTTTACTCGTTTTACTCGTTTTACTCGTTTTACTCGTTTTACTCGTTTTACTCGTTTTACTCGTTTTACTCGTTTTACTCGTTTTACTCGTTTTACTCGTTTTACTCGTATTACTCGTATTACTCGTTTTACTCGTATTACTCGTTTTGCTCGTTTTACTCGTTTTGCTCGTTTTACTCGTTTTGCTCGTTTTACTCGTTTTGCTCGTTTTACTCGTTTTGCTCGTTTTACTCGTTTTGCTCGTTTTACTCGTTTTGCTCGTTTTACTCGTTTCGCTCGTTTTACTCGTTTTACTCGTTTCACTCGTTTTACTCGTTTCACTCGTTTTACTCTTTTCACTAGTTTTACTCGTTTTACTCCTTTTACTCGTTTTACTCGTTTCACTCGTTTTACTCGTTTCACTCGTTTTACTCGTTTTACTCGTTTAACTCGTTTTACTAGTTTTACTCGTTTTACTAGTTTTACTCGTTTTACTCGTTTTACTCGTTTTCCTCCTTTTACTCGTTTTGCTCGTTTTACTCGTTTTGCTCGTTTTACTCGTTTTGCTCGTTTTACTCGTTTTGCTCGTTTTACTCGTTTTGCTCGTTTTACTCGTTTTGCTCGTTTTACTCGTTTTACTCGTTTTACTCGTTTTACTCGCTTTACTCGTTTTACTCGCTTTCCTCGTTTTACTCGTTTCGCTCGTTTTACTCGTTTCGCTCGTTTTACTCGTTTCGCTCGTTTTACTCGTTTCACTCGTTTTACTCGTTTCACTCGTTTCACTCGTTTTACTCGTCTCACTCGTTTTACTCTTTTCACTAGTTTTACTCGTTTTACTCCTTTTTCTCGTTTTACTCGTTTTACTCGTTTTACTCGTTTAACTCGTTTTACTAGTTTTACTCGTTTTACTAGTTTTACTCGTTTTACTCGTTTTACTCGTTTTACTCGTTTTACTCGTTTTACTGGTTTTACTGGTTTTACTCGTTTTACTCGTTTTACTCGTATTACTCGTATTACTCGTTTTACTCGTTTTACTCGTATTACTCGTTTTGCTCGTTTTACTCGTTTTGCGCATTTTACTCGTTTTGCTCGTTTTACTCGTTTTACTCGTTTTACTCGCTTTACTCGTTTTACTCGCTTTCCTCGTTTTACTCGTTTCGCTCGTTTTACTCGTTTCGCTCGTTTTACTCGTTTCGCTCGTTTTACTCGTTTCACTCGTTTTACTCGTTTCACTCGTTTCACTCGTTTTACTCGTCTCACTCGTTTTACTCTTTTCACTAGTTTTACTCTTTTCACTAGTTTTACTCGTTTTACTCCTTTTTCTCGTTTTACTCGTTTTACTCGTTTTACTCGTTTAACTCGTTTTACTAGTTTTACTCGTTTTACTAGTTTTACTCGTTTTACTCGTTTTACTCGTTTTACTCGTTTTACTCGTTTTACTGGTTTTACTCGTTTTACTCGTTTTACTCGTTTTACTCGTTTCACTCGTTGTACTCGTTTTACTCGTTCAACTCGTTTTACTCGTTTTACTAGTTTTACTCGTTTAACTCGTTTTACTCGTTTTACTCGTTTTACTCGTTTTACTCGTTTTACTCGTTTTACTCGTTTTACTCGTTTTACTCGTTTTACTCGTTTTACTCGTTTTAATCGTTTTACTCGTTTACTCGTTTTACTCGTTTTACTCGTTTTACTCGTATTACTCGTATTACTCGTATTACTCGTTTTGCTCGTTTTACTCGTTTTGCTCGTTTTACTCGTTTTGCTCGTTTTACTCGTTTTGCTCGTTTTACTCGTTTTGCTCGTTTTACTCGTTTTGCTCGTTTTACTCGTTTTGCTCGTTTTACTCGTTTCGCTCGTTTTACTCGTTTCACTCGTTTTACTCGTTTCACTCGTTTTACTCTTTTCACTAGTTTTACTCGTTTTACTCCTTTTACTCGTTTTACTCGTTTCACTCGTTTTACTCGTTTAACTCGTTTTACTCGTTTTACTCGTTTTACTCGTTTTACTCGTTTTACTCGTTTTACTCGTTTTACTCGTTTTACTCGTTTTACTCGTTTTACTCGTTTTACTCGTTTTACTCGTATTACTCGTATTACTCGTTTTACTCGTTTTACTCGTATTACTCGTTTTGCTCGTTTTACTCGTTTTGCTCGTTTTACTCGTTTTGCTCGTTTTACTCGTTTCGCTCGTTTTACTCGTTTTACTCGTTTCACTCGTTTTACTCGTTTCACTCGTTTTACTCTTTTCACTAGTTTTACTCGTTTTACTCCTTTTACTCTTTTTACTCGTTTTACTCGTTTTACTCGTTTTACTCGTTTTACTCGTTTTACTCGTTTTACTCGTTTTACTCGTTTTACTCGTTTTACTCGTTTTACTCGTTTTACTCGTTTTACTCGTTTTACTCGTTTTACTCGTTTTACTCGTTTTACTCGCTTTACTCGTTTTACTCGCTTTACTCGTTTTACTCGCTTTACTCGTTTTACTCGTTTAGCTCGTTTTACTCGTTTCACTCGTTTCACTCGTTTTACTCGTTTCACTCGTTTTACTCGTTTCACTCGTTTTACTCGTTTCACTCGTTTTACTCGTTTCACTCGTTTTACTCTTTTCACTAGTTTTACTCGTTTTACTCGTTTAACTCGTTTTACTCGTTTAACTCGTTTTACTCGTTTAACTCGTTTTGCTCGTTTTACTCGTTTTGCTCGTTTTACTCGTTTTGCTCGTTTTACTCGTTTTGCTCGTTTTACTCGTTTTGCTCGTTTTACTCGTTTCGCTCGTTTTACTCGTTTCGCTCGTTTTACTCGTTTCGCTCGTTTTACTCGTTTCGCTCGTTTCACTCGTTTCACTCGTTTCACTCGTTTTACTCGTCTCACTCGTTTTACTCGTCTCACTCGTTTTACTCTTTTCACTAGTTTTACTCTTTTCACTAGTTTTACTCGTTTTACTCCTTTTTCTCGTTTTACTCGTTTCGCTCGTTTTACTCGTTTCGCTCGTTTTACTCGTTTCAATCGTTTTACTCGTTTCACTCGTTTCACTCGTTTTACTCGTCTCACTCGTTTTACTCTTTTCACTAGTTTTACTCGTTTTACTCCTTTTTCTCGTTTTACTCGTTTTACTCGTTTTACTCGTTTTACTCGTTTAACTCGTTTTACTAGTTTTACTCGTTTTACTAGTTTTACTCGTTTTACTCGTTTTACTCGTTTTACTCGTTTTACTGGTTTTACTCGTTTTACTCGTTTTACTCGTTTTACTCGTATTACTCGTATTACTCGTTTTACTCGTTTTACTCGTATTACTCGTTTTGCTCGTTTTGCTCGTTTTGCTCGTTTTACTCGTTTTGCTCGTTTTACTCGTTTTACTCGTTTTACTCGCTTTACTCGTTTTACTCGCTTTCCTCGTTTTACTCGTTTCGCTCGTTTTACTCGTTTCGCTCGTTTTACTCGTTTCGCTCGTTTTACTCGTTTCACTCGTTTTACTCGTTTCACTCGTTTCACTCGTTTTACTCGTCTCACTCGTTTTACTCTTTTCACTAGTTTTACTCTTTTCACTAGTTTTACTCGTTTTACTCCTTTTTCTCGTTTTACTCGTTTTACTCGTTTTACTCGTTTAACTCGTTTTACTAGTTTTACTCGTTTTACTCGTTTTACTAGTTTTACTCGTTTTACTCGTTTTACTCGTTTTACTGGTTTTACTCGTTTTACTCGTTTTACTCGTTTTACTCGTTTCACTCGTTGTACTCGTTTTACTCGTTCAACTCGTTTTACTCGTTTTACTAGTTTTACTCGTTTAACTCGTTTTACTCGTTTTACTCGTTTTACTCGTTTTTCTCGTTTTACTCGTTTTACTCGTTTTACTCGTTTTACTCGTTTTACTCGTTTTACTCGTTTTACTCGTTTTACTCGTTTTACTCGTTTTACTCGTTTTACTCGTTTTACTCGTTTTACTCGTATTACTCGTATTACTCGTATTACTTGTATTACTCGTTTTGCTCGTTTTACTCGTTTTGCTCGTTTTACTCGTTTTGCTCGTTTTACTCGTTTTGCTCGTTTTACTCGTTTTGCTCGTTTTACTCGTTTTGCTCGTTTTACTCGTTTTGCTCGTTTTACTCGTTTCCCTCGTTTTACTCGTTTTACTCGTTTCACTCGTTTTACTCGTTTCACTCGTTTTACTCTTTTCACTAGTTTTACTCGTTTTACTCCTTTTACTCGTTTTACTCGTTTCACTCGTTTTACTCGTTTAACTCGTTTTACTCGTTTTACTCGTTTTACTCGTTTTACTCGTTTTACTCGTTTAACTCGTTTTACTAGTTTTACTCGTTTTACTAGTTTTACTCGTTTTACTCGTTTTACTCGTTTTACTCGTTTTACTCGTTTTACTGGTTTTACTGGTTTTACTCGTTTTACTCGTTTTACTCGTATTACTCGTATTACTCGTTTTACTCGTTTTACTCGTATTACTCGTTTTGCTCGTTTTACTCGTTTTGCTCATTTTACTCGTTTTGCTCGTTTTACTCGTTTTACTCGTTTTACTCGCTTTACTCGTTTTACTCGCTTTCCTCGTTTTACTCGTTTCGCTCGTTTTACTCGTTTCGCTCGTTTTACTCGTTTCGCTCGTTTTACTCGTTTCACTCGTTTTACTCGTTTCACTCGTTTCACTCGTTTTACTCGTCTCACTCGTTTTACTCTTTTCACTAGTTTTACTCTTTTCACTAGTTTTACTCGTTTTACTCCTTTTTCTCGTTTTACTCGTTTTACTCGTTTTACTCGTTTAACTCGTTTTACTAGTTTTACTCGTTTTACTAGTTTTACTCGTTTTACTCGTTTTACTCGTTTTACTCGTTTTACTGGTTTTACTCGTTTTACTCGTTTTACTCGTTTTACTCGTTTCACTCGTTGTACTCGTTTTACTCGTTCAACTCGTTTTACTCGTTTTACTAGTTTTACTCGTTTAACTCGTTTTACTCGTTTTACTCGTTTTACTCGTTTTACTCGTTTTACTCGTTTTACTCGTTTTACTCGTTTTACTCGTTTTACTCGTTTTACTCGTTTTAATCGTTTTACTCGTTTTACTCGTTTTACTCGTTTTACTCGTTTTACTCGTATTACTCGTATTACTCGTATTACTCGTTTTGCTCGTTTTACTCGTTTTGCTCGTTTTACTCGTTTTGCTCGTTTTACTCGTTTTGCTCGTTTTACTCGTTTTGCTCGTTTTACTCGTTTTGCTCGTTTTACTCGTTTTGCTCGTTTTACTCGTTTCGCTCGTTTTACTCGTTTCACTCGTTTTACTCGTTTCACTCGTTTTACTCTTTTCACTAGTTTTACTCGTTTTACTCCTTTTACTCGTTTTACTCGTTTCACTCGTTTTACTCGTTTAACTCGTTTTACTCGTTTTACTCGTTTTACTCGTTTTACTCGTTTTACTCGTTTTACTCGTTTTACTCGTTTTACTCGTTTTACTCGTTTTACTCGTATTACTCGTATTACTCGTTTTACTCGTTTTACTCGTATTACTCGTTTTGCTCGTTTTACTCGTTTTGCTCGTTTTACTCGTTTTGCTCGTTTTACTCGTTTCGCTCGTTTTACTCGTTTTACTCGTTTCACTCGTTTTACTCGTTTCACTCGTTTTACTCGTTTCACTCGTTTTACTCTTTTCACTAGTTTTACTCGTTTTACTCCTTTTACTCTTTTTACTCGTTTTACTCGTTTTACTCGTTTTACTCGTTTTACTCGTTTTACTCGTTTTACTCGTTTTACTCGTTTTACTCGTTTACTCGTTTTACTCGTTTTACTCGTTTTACTCGTTTTACTCGTTTTACTCGTTTTACTCGTTTTACTCGTTTTACTCGTTTTACTCGCTTTACTCGTTTTACTCGCTTTACTCGTTTTACTCGCTTTACTCGTTTTACTCGTTTAGCTCGTTTTACTCGTTTCACTCGTTTCACTCGTTTTACTCGTTTCACTCGTTTTACTCGTTTCACTCGTTTTACTCGTTTCACTCGTTTTACTCGTTTCACTCGTTTTACTCTTTTCACTAGTTTTACTCGTTTTACTCGTTTAACTCGTTTTACTCGTTTAACTCGTTTTACTCGTTTAACTCGTTTTGCTCGTTTACTCGTTTTGCTCGTTTTACTCGTTTGCTCGTTTTACTCGTTTTGCTCGTTTTACTCGTTTTGCTCGTTTTACTCGTTTCGCTCGTTTTACTCGTTTCGCTCGTTTTACTCGTTTCGCTCGTTTTACTCGTTTCGCTCGTTTTACTCGTTTCACTCGTTTCACTCGTTTTACTCGTCTCACTCGTTTTACTCGTCTCACTCGTTTTACTCTTTTCACTAGTTTTACTCTTTTCACTAGTTTTACTCGTTTTACTCCTTTTTCTCGTTTTACTCGTTTCGCTCGTTTTACTCGTTTCGCTCGTTTTACTCGTTTCAATCGTTTTACTCGTTTCACTCGTTTCACTCGTTTTACTCGTCTCACTCGTTTTACTCTTTTCACTAGTTTTACTCGTTTTACTCCTTTTTCTCGTTTTACTCGTTTTACTCGTTTTACTCGTTTTACTCGTTTAACTCGTTTTACTAGTTTTACTCGTTTTACTAGTTTTACTCGTTTTACTCGTTTTACTCGTTTTACTCGTTTTACTGGTTTTACTCGTTTTACTCGTTTTACTCGTTTTACTCGTATTACTCGTATTACTCGTTTTACTCGTTTTACTCGTATTACTCGTTTTGCTCGTTTTGCTCGTTTTGCTCGTTTTACTCGTTTTGCTCGTTTTACTCGTTTTACTCGTTTTACTCGCTTTACTCGTTTTACTCGCTTTCCTCGTTTTACTCGTTTCGCTCGTTTTACTCGTTTCGCTCGTTTTACTCGTTTCGCTCGTTTTACTCGTTTCACTCGTTTTACTCGTTTCACTCGTTTCACTCGTTTTACTCGTCTCACTCGTTTTACTCTTTTCACTAGTTTTACTCTTTTCACTAGTTTTACTCGTTTTACTCCTTTTTCTCGTTTTACTCGTTTTACTCGTTTTACTCGTTTAAC
This sequence comes from Andrena cerasifolii, assembly GCF_050908995.1. Classification (NCBI taxonomy): domain Eukaryota; kingdom Metazoa; phylum Arthropoda; class Insecta; order Hymenoptera; family Andrenidae; genus Andrena; species Andrena cerasifolii. The sequence goes on from NW_027486294.1 coordinate 9,158, forward strand.
TCGTTTTACTAGTTTTACTCGTTTTACTAGTTTTACTCGTTTTACTCGTTTTACTCGTTTTACTCGTTTTACTGGTTTTACTCGTTTTACTCGTTTTACTCGTTTTACTCGTTTCACTCGTTGTACTCGTTTTACTCGTTCAACTCGTTTTACTCGTTTTACTAGTTTTACTCGTTTAACTCGTTTTACTCGTTTTACTCGTTTTACTCGTTTTACTCGTTTTACTCGTTTTACTCGTTTTACTCGTTTTACTCGTTTTACTCGTTTTACTCGTTTTACTCGTTTTACTCGTTTTACTCGTTTTACTCGTTTTACTCGTTTTACTCGTTTTACTCGTTTTACTCGTTTTACTCGTATTACTCGTATTACTCGTATTACTTGTATTACTCGTTTTGCTCGTTTTACTCGTTTTGCTCGTTTTACTCGTTTTGCTCGTTTTACTCGTTTTGCTCGTTTTACTCGTTTTGCTCGTTTTACTCGTTTTGCTCGTTTTACTCGTTTTGCTCGTTTTACTCGTTTTGCTCGTTTTACTCGTTTCCCTCGTTTTACTCGTTTTACTCGTTTCACTCGTTTTACTCGTTTCACTCGTTTTACTCTTTTCACTAGTTTTACTCGTTTTACTCCTTTTACTCGTTTTACTCGTTTCACTCGTTTTACTCGTTTAACTCGTTTTACTCGTTTTACTCGTTTTACTCGTTTTACTCGTTTTACTCGTTTTACTCGTTTTACTCGTTTTACTCGTTTTACTCGTTTTACTCGTTTTACTCGTTTTACTCGTTTTACTCGTTTTACTCGTTTTACTCGTTTTACTCGTTTTACTCGTTTTACTCGTTTTACTCGTTTTACTCGTTTTACTCGTTTTACTCGTTTTACTCGTTTTACTCGTTTTACTCGTTTTACTCGCTTTACTCGTTTTACTCGCTTTACTCGTTTTACTCGCTTTACTCGTTTTACTCGCTTTACTCGTTTTACTCGTTTAGCTCGTTTTACTCGTTTCACTCGTTTCACTCGTTTTACTCGTTTCACTCGTTTTACTCGTTTTACTCGTTTCACTCGTTTTACTCGTTTCACTCGTTTTACTCTTTTCACTAGTTTTACTCGTTTTACTCGTTTAACTCGTTTTACTCGTTTAACTCGTTTTACTCGTTTAACTCGTTTTGCTCGTTTTACTCGTTTTGCTCGTTTTACTCGTTTTGCTCGTTTTGCTCGTTTTGCTCGTTTTACTCGTTTTGCTCGTTTTACTCGTTTCGCTCGTTTTACTCGTTTCGCTCGTTTTACTCGTTTCGCTCGTTTTACTCGTTTCACTCGTTTCACTCGTTTTGCTCGTTTTGCTCGTTTTGCTCGTTTTACTCGTTTTGCTCGTTTTACTCATTTTACTCGTTTTACTCGCTTTACTCGTTTTACTCGCTTTCCTCGTTTTACTCGTTTCGCTCGTTTTACTCGTTTCGCTCGTTTTACTCGTTTCGCTCGTTTTACTCGTTTTACTCGTATTACTCGTATTACTCGTTTTACTCGTTTTACTCGTATTACTCGTTTTGCTCGTTTTGCTCGTTTTGCTCGTTTTACTCGTTTTGCTCGTTTTACTCGTTTTACTCGTTTTACTCGCTTTACTCGTTTTACTCGCTTTCCTCGTTTTACTCGTTTCGCTCGTTTTACTCGTTTCGCTCGTTTTACTCGTTTCGCTCGTTTTACTCGTTTCACTCGTTTTACTCGTTTCACTCGTTTCACTCGTTTTACTCGTCTCACTCGTTTTACTCTTTTCACTAGTTTTACTCTTTTCACTAGTTTTACTCGTTTTACTCCTTTTTCTCGTTTTACTCGTTTTACTCGTTTTACTCGTTTAACTCGTTTTACTAGTTTTACTCGTTTTACTAGTTTTACTCGTTTTACTCGTTTTACTCGTTTTACTCGTTTTACTGGTTTTACTCGTTTTACTCGTTTTTACTCGTTTTACTCGTTTCACTCGTTGTACTCGTTTACTCGTTCAACTCGTTTTACTCGTTTTACTAGTTTTACTCGTTTAACTCGTTTTACTCGTTTTACTCGTTTTACTCGTTTTACTCGTTTTACTCGTATTACTCGTATTACTCGTTTTACTCGTTTTACTCGTATTACTCGTTTTGCTCGTTTTGCTCGTTTTGCTCGTTTTACTCGTTTTGCTCGTTTTACTCGTTTTACTCGTTTTACTCGCTTTACTCGTTTTACTCGCTTTCCTCGTTTTACTCGTTTCGCTCGTTTTACTCGTTTCGCTCGTTTTACTCGTTTCGCTCGTTTTACTCGTTTCACTCGTTTTACTCGTTTCACTCGTTTCACTCGTTTTACTCGTCTCACTCGTTTTACTCTTTTCACTAGTTTTACTCTTTTCACTAGTTTTACTCGTTTTACTCCTTTTTCTCGTTTTACTCGTTTTACTCGTTTTACTCGTTTAACTCGTTTTACTAGTTTTACTCGTTTTACTAGTTTTACTCGTTTTTACTCGTTTTACTCGTTTTACTCGTTTTACTGGTTTTACTCGTTTTACTCGTTTTACTCGTTTTACTCGTTTCACTCGTTGTACTCGTTTTACTCGTTCAACTCGTTTTACTCGTTTTACTAGTTTTACTCGTTTAACTCGTTTTACTCGTTTTACTCGTTTTACTCGTTTTACTCGTTTTACTCGTTTTACTCGTTTTACTCGTTTTACTCGTTTTACTCGTTTTACTCGTTTTACTCGTTTTACTCGTTTTACTCGTTTTACTCGTTTTACTCGTTTTACTCGTTTTACTCGTTTTACTCGTATTACTCGTATTACTCGTATTACTTGTATTACTCGTTTTGCTCGTTTTACTCGTTTTGCTCGTTTTACTCGTTTTGCTCGTTTTACTCGTTTTGCTCGTTTTACTCGTTTTGCTCGTTTTACTCGTTTTGCTCGTTTTACTCGTTTCCCTCGTTTTACTCGTTTTACTCGTTTCACTCGTTTTACTCGTTTCACTCGTTTTACTCTTTTCACTAGTTTTACTCGTTTTACTCCTTTTACTCGTTTTACTCGTTTCACTCGTTTCACTCGTTTAACTCGTTTTACTCGTTTTACTCGTTTTACTCGTTTTACTCGTTTTACTCGTTTTACTCGTTTTACTCGTTTTACTCGTTTTACTCGTTTTACTCGTTTTACTCGTTTTACTCGTTTTACTCGTTTTACTCGTTTTACTCGTTTTACTCGTTTTACTCGTTTTACTCGTTTTACTCGTTTTACTCGTTTTACTCGTTTTACTCGTTTTACTCGTTTTACTCGTTTACTCGTTTTACTCGTTTTACTCGTTTTACTCGCTTTACTCGTTTTACTCGCTTTACTCGTTTTACTCGCTTTACTCGTTTTACTCGCTTTACTCGTTTTACTCGTTTAGCTCGTTTTACTCGTTTCACTCGTTTCACTCGTTTTACTCGTTTCACTCGTTTTACTCGTTTTACTCGTTTCACTCGTTTTACTCTTTTCACTAGTTTTACTCGTTTTACTCGTTTAACTCGTTTTACTCGTTTAACTCGTTTTACTCGTTTAACTCGTTTTGCTCGTTTTACTCGTTTTGCTCGTTTTACTCGTTTTGCTCGTTTTGCTCGTTTTGCTCGTTTTACTCGTTTTGCTCGTTTTACTCGTTTCGCTCGTTTTACTCGTTTCGCTCGTTTTACTCGTTTCGCTCGTTTTACTCGTTTCACTCGTTTCACTCGTTTTGCTCGTTTTGCTCGTTTTGCTCGTTTTACTCGTTTTGCTCGTTTTACTCATTTTACTCGTTTTACTCGCTTTACTCGTTTTACTCGCTTTCCTCGTTTTACTCGTTTCGCTCGTTTTACTCGTTTCGCTCGTTTTACTCGTTTCGCTCGTTTTACTCGTTTTACTCGTATTACTCGTATTACTCGTTTTACTCGTTTTACTCGTATTACTCGTTTTGCTCGTTTTGCTCGTTTTGCTCGTTTTACTCGTTTTGCTCGTTTTACTCGTTTTACTCGTTTTACTCGCTTTACTCGTTTTACTCGCTTTCCTCGTTTTACTCGTTTCGCTCGTTTTACTCGTTTCGCTCGTTTTACTCGTTTCGCTCGTTTTACTCGTTTCACTCGTTTTACTCGTTTCACTCGTTTCACTCGTTTTACTCGTTTTACTCGTCTCACTCGTTTTACTCTTTTCACTAGTTTTACTCTTTTCACTAGTTTTACTCGTTTTACTCGTTTTACTCGTTTTACTCGTTTTACTCGTTTTACTCGTTTTACTCGTTTTACTCGTTTTACTCGTTTTACTCGTTTTACTCGTTTTACTCGTATTACTCGTATTACTCGTATTACTTGTATTACTCGTTTTGCTCGTTTTACTCGTTTTGCTCGTTTTACTCGTTTTGCTCGTTTTACTCGTTTTGCTCGTTTTACTCGTTTTGCTCGTTTTACTCGTTTTGCTCGTTTTACTCGTTTTGCTCGTTTTACTCGTTTCCCTCGTTTTACTCGTTTTACTCGTTTCACTCGTTTTACTCGTTTCACTCGTTTTACTCTTTTCACTAGTTTTACTCGTTTTACTCCTTTTACTCGTTTTACTCGTTTCACTCGTTTTACTCGTTTAACTCGTTTTACTCGTTTTACTCGTTTTACTCGTTTACTCGTTTTACTCGTTTTACTCGTTTTACTCGTTTTACTCGTTTTACTCGTTTTACTCGTTTTACTCGTTTTACTCGTTTTACTCGTTTTACTCGTTTTACTCGTTTTACTCGTTTTACTCGTTTTACTCGTTTTACTCGTTTTACTCGTTTTACTCGTTTTACTCGTTTTACTCGCTTTACTCGTTTTACTCGCTTTACTCTTTTCACTAGTTTTAATCTTTTCACTAGTTTTACTCGTTTTACTCCTTTTTCTCGTTTTACTCGTTTCGCTCGTTTTACTCGTTTCGCTCGTTTTACTCGTTTCAATCGTTTTACTCGTTTCACTCGTTTCACTCGTTTTACTCGTCTCACTCGTTTTACTCTTTTCACTAGTTTTACTCGTTTTACTCCTTTTTCTCGTTTTACTCGTTTTACTCGTTTTACTCGTTTAACTCGTTTTACTAGTTTTACTCGTTTTACTAGTTTTACTCGTTTTACTCGTTTTACTCGTTTTACTCGTTTTACTGGTTTTACTCGTTTTACTCGTTTTACTCGTTTTACTCGTATTACTCGTCTTACTCGTTTTACTCGTTTTACTCGTATTACTCGTTTTGCTCGTTTTGCTCGTTTTGCTCGTTTTACTCGTTTTGCTCGTTTTACTCATTTTACTCGTTTTACTCGCTTTACTCGTTTTACTCGCTTTCCTCGTTTTACTCGTTTCGCTCGTTTTACTCGTTTCGCTCGTTTTACTCGTTTCGCTCGTTTTACTCGTTTCACTCGTTTTACTCGTTTCACTCGTTTTACTCGTCTCACTCGTTTTACTCTTTTCACTAGTTTTACTCTTTTCACTAGTTTTACTCGTTTTACTCCTTTTTCTCGTTTTACTCGTTTTACTCGTTTTACTCGTTTAACTCGTTTTACTAGTTTTACTCGTTTTACTAGTTTTACTCGTTTTACTCGTTTTACTCGTTTTACTCGTTTTACTGGTTTTACTCGTTTTACTCGTTTTACTCGTTTTACTCGTTTCACTCGTTGTACTCGTTTTACTCGTTCAACTCGTTTTACTCGTTTTACTAGTTTTACTCGTTTAACTCGTTTTACTCGTTTTACTCGTTTTACTCGTTTTACTCGTTTTACTCGTTTTACTCGTTTTACTCGTTTTACTCGTTTTACTCGTTTTACTCGTTTTACTCGTTTTACTCGTTTTACTCGTATTACTCGTATTACTCGTATTACTCGTATTACTCGTTTTGCTCGTTTTACTCGTTTTGCTCGTTTTACTCGTTTTGCACGTTTTACTCGTTTTGCTCGTTTTACTCGTTTTGCTCGTTTTACTCGTTTCCCTCGTTTTACACGTTTTACTCGTTTCACTCGTTTTACTCGTATTACTTGTATTACTCGTTTTGCTCGTTTTACTCGTTTTGCTCGTTTTACTCGTTTTGCTCGTTTTACTCGTTTTGCTCGTTTTACTCGTTTTGCTCGTTTTACTCGTTTTGCTCGTTTTACTCGTTTCCCTCGTTTTACTCGTTTTACTCGTTTCACTCGTTTTACTCGTTTCACTCGTTTTACTCTTTTCACTAGTTTTACTCGTTTTACTCCTTTTACTCGTTTTACTCGTTTCACTCGTTTTACTCGTTTCACTCGTTTTACTCGTTTAACTCGTTTTACTCGTTTTACTCGTTTTACTCGTTTTACTCGTTTTACTCGCTTTACTCGTTTTACTCGCTTTACTCGTTTTACTCGTTTAGCTCGTTTTACTCGTTTCACTCGTTTCACTCGTTTTACTCGTTTCACTCGTTTTACTCGTTTCACTCGTTTTACTCGTTTTACTCGTTTCACTCGTTTTACTCGTTTCACTCGTTTTACTCTTTTCACTAGTTTTACTCGTTTTACTCGTTTAACTCGTTTTACTCGTTTAACTCGTTTTGCTCGTTTTACTCGTTTTGCTCGTTTTACTCGTTTTGCTCGTTTTACTCGTTTTGCTCGTTTTACTCGTTTTGCTCGTTTTACTCGTTTCGCTCGTTTTACTCGTTTCGCTCGTTTTACTCGTTTCGCTCGTTTTACTCGTTTCACTCGTTTCACTCGTTTTACTCGTCTCACTCGTTTTACTCGTCTCACTCGTTTTACTCTTTTCACTAGTTTTACTCTTTTCACTAGTTTTACTCGTTTTACTCCTTTTTCTCGTTTTACTCGTTTCGCTCGTTTTACTCGTTTCGCTCGTTTTACTCGTTTCAATCGTTTTACTCGTTTCACTCGTTTCACTCGTTTTACTCGTCTCACTCGTTTTACTCTTTTCACTAGTTTTACTCGTTTTACTCCTTTTTCTCGTTTTACTCGTTTTACTCGTTTAACTCGTTTTACTAGTTTTACTCGTTTTACTAGTTTTACTCGTTTTACTCGTTTTACTCGTTTTACTCGTTTTACTGGTTTTACTCGTTTTACTCGTTTTACTCGTTTTACTCGTATTACTCGTCTTACTCGTTTTACTCGTTTTACTCGTATTACTCGTTTTGCTCGTTTTGCTCGTTTTGCTCGTTTTACTCGTTTTGCTCGTTTTACTCATTTTACTCGTTTTACTCGCTTTACTCGTTTTACTCGCTTTCCTCGTTTTACTCGTTTCGCTCGTTTTACTCGTTTCGCTCGTTTTACTCGTTTCGCTCGTTTTACTCGTTTCACTCGTTTTACTCGTTTCACTCGTTTCACTCGTTTTACTCGTCTCACTCGTTTTACTCTTTTCACTAGTTTTACTCTTTTCACTAGTTTTACTCGTTTTACTCCTTTTTCTCGTTTTACTCGTTTTACTCGTTTTACTCGTTTAACTCGTTTTACTAGTTTTACTCGTTTTACTAGTTTTACTCGTTTTACTCGTTTTACTCGTTTTACTCGTGTTACTGGTTTTACTCGTTTTACTCGTTTTACTCGTTTTACTCGTTTCACTCGTTGTACTCGTTTTACTCGTTCAACTCGTTTTACTCGTTCAACTCGTTTTACTCGTTCAACTCGTTTTACTCGTTTTACTAGTTTTACTCGTTTAACTCGTTTTACTCGTTTTACTCGTTTTACTCGTTTTACTCGTTTTACTCGTTTTACTCGTTTTACTCGTATTACTCGTATTACTCGTATTACTCGTTTTGCTCGTTTTACTCGTTTTGCTCGTTTTACTCGTTTTGCTCGTTTTACTCGTTTTGCTCGTTTTACTCGTTTTGCTCGTTTTACTCGTTTCCCTCGTTTTACTCGTTTTACTCGTTTCACTCGTTTTACTCGTTTCACTCGTTTTACTCTTTTCACTAGTTTTACTCGTTTTACTCCTTTTACTCGTTTTACTCGTTTTACTCGTTTTACTCGTTTCACTCGTTTCACTCGTTTTACTCGTCTCACTCGTTTTACTCTTTTCACTAGTTTTACTCTTTTCACTAGTTTTACTCGTTTTACTCCTTTTTCTCGTTTTACTCGTTTTACTCGTTTAACTCGTTTTACTAGTTTTACTCGTTTTACTAGTTTTACTCGTTTTACTCGTTTTACTCGTTTTACTCGTTTTACTGGTTTTACTCGTTTTACTCGTTTTACTCGTTTTACTCGTTTCACTCGTTGTACTCGTTTTACTCGTTCAACTCGTTTTACTCGTTTTACTAGTTTTACTCGTTTTACTCCTTTTACTCGTTTTACTCGTTTCACTCGTTTTACTCGTTTAACTCGTTTTACTCGTTTTACTCGTTTTACTCGTTTTACTCGTTTCACTCGTTTCACTCGTTTTACTCGTCTCACTCGTTTTACTCTTTTCACTAGTTTTACTCTTTTCACTAGTTTTACTCGTTTTACTCGTTTTACTCGTTTTACTCGTTTTACTCGTTTTACTCGTTTTACTCGTTTTACTCGTTTTACTCGTTTTACTCGTTTTACTCGTTTTACTCGTTTTACTCGTTTTACTCGTTTTACTCGTTTTACTCGTTTTACTCGTTTTACTCGTTTTACTCGTATTACTCGTATTACTCGTATTACTCGTATTACTCGTTTTGCTCGTTTTACTCGTTTTGCTCGTTTTACTCGTTTTGCTCGTTTTACTCGTTTTGCTCGTTTTACTCGTTTTGCTCGTTTTACTCGTTTCCCTCGTTTTACTCGTTTTACTCGTTTCACTCGTTTTACTCGTTTCACTCGTTTTACTCTTTTCACTAGTTTTACTCGTTTTACTCCTTTTACTCGTTTTACTCGTTTCACTCGTTTTACTCGTTTAACTCGTTTTACTCGTTTTACTCGTTTTACTCGTTTTACTCGTTTTACTCGTTTTACTCGTTTTACTCGTTTTACTCGTTTTACTCGTTTACTCGTATTACTCGTATTACTCGTTTTACTCGTTTTACTCGTATTACTCGTTTTGCTCGTTTTACTCGTTTTGCTCGTTTTACTCGTTTCGCTCGTTTTACTCGTTTTACTCGTTTCACTCGTTTTACTCGTTTCACTCGTTTTACTCTTTTCACTAGTTTTACTCGTTTTACTCGTTTTACTCGTTTTACTCGTTTTACTCGTTTTACTCGTTTTACTCGTTTTACTCGTTTTACTCGTTTTACTCGTTTTACTCGTTTTACTCGTTTTACTCGTTTTACTCGTTTTACTCGTTTTACTCGTTTTACTCGTTTTACTCGTTTTACTCGTTTTACTCGTTTTACTCGTTTTACTCGTTTTACTCGTTTTACTCGTTTTACTCGTTTTACTCGTTTTACTCGTTTTACTCGTATTACTCGTATTACTCGTTTTACTCGTATTACTCGTTTTGCTCGTTTTACTCGTTTTGCTCGTTTTACTCGTTTTGCTCGTTTTGCTCGTTTTACTCGTTTTGCTCGTTTTACTCGTTTTGCTCGTTTTACTCGTTTTGCTCGTTTTACTCGTTTTGCTCGTTTTACTCGTTTTGCTCGTTTTACTCGTTTTGCTCGTTTTACTCGTTTTGCTCGTTTTACTCGTTTTGCTCGTTTTACTCGTTTTGCTCGTTTTACTCGTTTTGCTCGTTTTACTCGTTTTGCTCGTTTTACTCGTTTTGCTCGTTTTACTCGTTTTGCTCGTTTTACTCGTTTTGCTCGTTTTACTCGTTTTGCTCGTTTTACTCGTTTTGCTCGTTTTACTCGTTTTGCTCGTTTTACTCGTTTTGCTCGTTTTACTCGTTTTGCTCGTTTTACTCGTTTTGCTCGTTTTACTCGTTTTACTCGTTTTACTTTTACTCGTTTTACTCGTTTTACTCGCTTTACTCGTTTTACTCGCTTTACTCGTTTTACTCGCTTTACTCGTTTTACTCGCTTTACTCGTTTTACTCGTTTAGCTCGTTTTACTCGTTTAGCTCGTTTTACTCGTTTCACTCGTTTCACTCGTTTTACTCGTTTCACTCGTTTTACTCGTTTCACTCGTTTTACTCGTTTCACTCGTTTTACTCGTTTCACTCGTTTTACTCTTTTCACTAGTTTTACTCGTTTTACTCGTTTAACTCGTTTTACTCGTTTAACTCGTTTTACTCGTTTAACTCGTTTTGCTCGTTTTACTCGTTTTGCTCGTTTTACTCGTTTTGCTCGTTTTACTCGTTTTGCTCGGTTTTACTCGTTTTGCTCGTTTTACTCGTTTCGCTCGTTTTACTCGTTTTGCTCGCTTTACTCGTTTTACTCGCTTTACTCGTTTTACTCGCTTTACTCGTTTTACTCGCTTTACTCGTTTTACTCGCTTTACTCGTTTTACTCGTTTAGCTCGTTTTACTCGTTTAGCTCGTTTTACTCGTTTCGCTCGTTTTACTCGTTTCACTCGTTTCACTCGTCTTACTCGTTTCACTCGTTTTACTCGTTTCACTCGTTTTACTCTTTTCACTAGTTTTACTCGTTTTACTCCTTTTTCTCGTTTTACTCGTTTTACTCGTTTTACTCGTTTTGCTCGTTTTACTCGTTTTGCTCGTTTTACTGGTTTTACTCGTTTTACTCGTTTTACTCGTTTTACTCGTTTTACTCGTTTCACTCGTTGTACTCGTTTTACTCGTTCAACTCGTTTTACTCGTTCAACTCGTTTTACTCGTTCAACTCGTTTTACTCGTTTTACTAGTTTTACTCGTTTAACTCGTTTTACTCGTTTTACTCGTTTTACTCGTTTTACTCGTTTTACTAGTTTTACCCGTTTTACTCGTTTTACTCGTTTTACTCGTTTTACTCGTTTTACTCGTTTTACTCGTTTTACTCGTTTTACTCGTTTTACTCGTTTTACTCGTTTTACTCGTTTTACTCGTTTTACTCGTTTTACTCGTTTTACTCGTTTTACTCGTTTTACTCGTTTTACTCGTTTTACTCGTTTTACTCGTTTTACTCGTTTTACTCGTTTTACTCGTTTTACTCGTTTTACTCGTTTTACTCGCTTTACTCGCTTTACTCGCTTTACTCGTATTACTCGTTTTACTCGTTTTACTCGTTTTACTCGTTTTACTCGTTTTACTCGTTTTACTCGTTTTACTCGTTTTACTCGTTTTACTCGTATTACTCGTTTTACTCGTTTTACTCGTTTGCTCGTTTTACTCGTTTTGCTCGTTTTACTCGTTTTGCTCGTTTTACTCGTTTTGCTCGTTTTACTCGTTTTGCTCGTTTTACTCGTTTTGCTCGTTTTACTCGTTTTGCTCGTTTTACTCGTTTTGCTCGTTTTACTCGTTTTGCTCGTTTTACTCGTTTTGCTCGTTTTACTCGTTTTGCTCGTTTTACTCGTTTTGCTCGTTTTACTCGTTTTGCTCGTTTTACTCGTTTTGCTCGTTTTACTCGTTTTGCTCGTTTTACTCGTTTTGCTCGTTTTACTCGTTTTACTCGTTTTACTCGCTTTACTCGTTTTACTCGCTTTACTCGTTTTACTCGCTTTACTCGTTTTACTCGCTTTACTCGTTTTACTCGGTTAGCTCGTTTTACTCGTTTAGCTCGTTTTACTCGTTTCGCTCGTTTTACTCGTTTCGCTCGTTTTACTCGTTTCACTCGTTTCACTCGTTTTACTCGTTTCACTCGTTTTACTCGTTTCACTCGTTTTACTCTTTTCACTAGTTTTACTCGTTTTACTCCTTTTTCTCGTTTTACTCGTTTTACTCGTTTTACTCGTTTTGCTCGTTTTACTCGTTTTGCTCGTTTTACTGGTTTTACTCGTTTTACTCGTTTTACTCGTTTTACTCGTTTCACTCGTTTTACTCGTTTCACTCGTTGTACTCGTTTTACTCGTTCAACTCGTTTTACTCGTTTTACTAGTTTACTCGTTTAACTCGTTTTGCTCGTTTTACTCGTTTTGCTCGTTTTACTCGTTTTGCTCGTTTTACTCGTTTTGCTCGTTTTACTCGTTTTGCTCGTTTTACTCGTTTTGCTCGTTTTACTCGTTTTGCTCGTTTTACTCGTTTTGCTCGTTTTACTCGTTTTGCTCGTTTTACTCGTTTTGCTCGTTTTACTCGTTTGCTCGTTTTACTCGTTTTGCTCGTTTTACTCGTTTTGCTCGTTTTACTCGTTTTGCTCGTTTTACTCGTTTTACTCGCTTTACTCGTTTTACTCGCTTTACTCGTTTTACTCGCTTTACTCGTTTTACTCGCTTTACTCGTTTTACTCGCTTTACTCGTTTTACTCGTTTAGCTCGTTTTACTCGTTTCACTCGTTTCACTCGTTTTACTCGTTTCACTCGTTTTACTCGTTTCACTCGTTTTACTCGTTTCACTCGTTTTACTCTTTTCACTAGTTTTACTCGTTTTACTCGTTTAACTCGTTTTACTCGTTTTACTCGTTTTTTACTCGTTTAACTCGTTTTACTCGTTTAACTCGTTTTGCTCGTTTTACTCGTTTTGCTCGTTTTACTCGTTTTGCTCGTTTTACTCGTTTTACTCGCTTTACTCGTTTTACTCGCTTTACTCGTTTTACTCGCTTTACTCGTTTTACTCGCTTTACTCGTTTTACTCGCTTTACTCGTTTTACTCGTTTAGCTCGTTTTACTCGTTTAGCTCGTTTTACTCGTTTCGCTCGTTTTACTCGTTTCGCTCGTTTTACTCGTTTTACTCGTTTTACTCGTTTTACTCGTTTCACTCGTTTTACTCGTTTCACTCGTTTTACTCTTTTCACTAGTTTTACTCGTTTTACTCCTTTTTCTCGTTTTACTCGTTTTACTCGTTTTACTCGTTTTGCTCGTTTTACTCGTTTTGCTCGTTTTACTGGTTTTACTCGTTTTACTCGTTTTACTCGTTTTACTCGTTTCACTCGTTTTACTCGTTTCACTCGTTGTACTCGTTTTACTCGTTCAACTCGTTTTACTCGTTTTACTAGTTTTACTCGTTTAACTCGTTTTACTCGTTTTACTCGTTTTACTCGTTTTACTCGTTTTACTAGTTTTACTCGTTTTACTCGTTTTACTCGTTTTACTCGTTTTACTCGTTTTACTCGTTTTACTCGTTTTACTCGTTTTACTCGTTTTACTCGTTTTACTCGTTTTACTCGTTTTACTCGTTTTACTCGTTTTACTCGTTTTACTCGTTTTACTCGTTTTACTCGTTTTACTCGTTTTACTCGTTTTACTCGTTTTACTCGTTTCGTTTACTCGTTTTACTCGTTTTACTCGTTTTACTCGCTTTACTCGCTTTACTCGTTTTACTCGCTTTACTCGTTTTACTCGTTTAGCTCGTTTTACTCGTTTAGCTCGTTTTACTCGTTTCGCTCGTTTTACTCGTTTCGCTCGTTTCACTCGTTTCACTCGTTTCACTCGTTTTACTCGTTTCACTCGTTTTAATCTTTTCACTAGTTTTACTCGTTTTACTTGTTTAACTCGTTTTACTAGTTTTACTCGTTTTACTAGTTTTACTCGTTTTACTCGTTTTACTCGTTTTACTCGTTTTCCTCGTTTTCCTCGTTTTACTCGTTTTGCTCGTTTTACTCGTTTTGCTCGTTTTACTCGTTTTACTCGTTTAACTCGTTTTGCTCGTTTTACTCGTTTTGCTCGTTTTACTCGTTTTGCTCGTTTTACTCGTTTTGCTCGTTTTACTCGTTCAACTCGTTTTACTCGTTTTACTAGTTTTACTCGTTTAACTCGTTTTACTCGTTTTACTCGTTTTACTCGTTTTACTCGTTTTACTAGTTTTACTCGTTTTACTCGTTTTACTCGTTTTACTCGTTTTACTCGTTTTACTCGTTTTACTCGTTTTACTCGTTTTACTCGTTTTACTCGTTTTACTCGTTTTACTCGTTTTACTCGTTTTACTCGTTTTACTCGCTTTACTCGCTTTACTCGTTTTACTCGCTTTACTCGTTTTACTCGTTTAGCTCGTTTTACTCGTTTAGCTCGTTTTACTCGTTTCGCTCGTTTTACTCGTTTCGCTCGTTTCACTCGTTTCACTCGTTTCACTCGTTTTCCTCGTTTCACTCGTTTTAATCTTTTCACTAGTTTTACTCGTTTTACTTGTTTAACTCGTTTTACTAGTTTTACTCGTTTTACTAGTTTTACTCGTTTTACTCGTTTTACTCGTTTTACTCGTTTTCCTCGTTTTCCTCGTTTTACTCGTTTTGCTCGTTTTACTCGTTTTGCTCGTTTTACTCGTTTTGCTCGTTTTACTCGTTTTACTCGTTTAACTCGTTTTGCTCGTTTTACTCGTTTTGCTCGTTTTACTCGTTTTGCTCGTTTTACTCGTTTTGCTCGTTTTACTCGTTTTGCTCGTTTTACTCGTTTTGCTCGTTTTACTCGTTTTACTCGTTTTACTCGTTTTACTCGTTTTACTCGTTTTACTCGTTTTACTCGTTTTACTCGTTTTACTCGTTTTACTCGTATTACTCGTATTACTCGTATTACTCGTATTACTCGTATTACTCGTATTACTCGTATTACTCGTATTACTCGTATTACTCGTTTTACTCGTTTTACTCGTTTTACTCGTTTTACTCGTTTTACTCGTTTTACTCGTTTTACTCGTTTTACTCGTTTTACTCGTTTTACTCGTTTTACTCCTTTTACTCGTTTTACTCGTTTTACTCGTTTTACTCGTTTTACTCGTTTTACTAAATTTAATCGTTTTACTCGTTTTACTCGTTTTACTAGTTTTACTCGTTTTACTCGTATTACTCGTATTACTCGTATTACTCGTTTTACTCGTTTTACTCGTTTTACTCGTTTTGCTCGTTTTACTCGTTTTGCTCGTTTTACTCGTTTTGCTCGTTTTACTCGTTTTGCTCGTTTTACTCGTTTTGCTCGTTTTACTCGTTTTACTCGTTTTACTCGTTTTACTCGTTTTACTCGTTTTACTCGTTTTACTCGTTTTACTCGTTTTACTCGTTTTACTCGTATTACTCGTATTACTCGTATTACTCGTATTACTCGTATTACTCGTATTACTCGTATTACTCGTATTACTCGTATTACTCGTTTTACTCGTTTTACTCGTTTTACTCGTTTTACTCGTTTTACTCGTTTTACTCGTTTTACTCGTTTTACTCGTTTTACTCGTTTTACTCCTTTTACTCGTTTTACTCGTTTTACTCGTTTTA
>NW_027486295.1:7500-10000 GCF_050908995.1 Andrena cerasifolii
TCAGTCAGTCAGTCAGTCAGTCAGTCAGTCAGTCAGTCAGTCAGTCAGTCAGTCAGTCGGTCAGTCGGTCAGTCGGTCGGTCGGTCGGTCGGTCGGTCGGTCGGTCGGTCGGTCGGTCGGTCGGTCGGTCGGTCGGTCGGTCGGTCGGTCAGTCAGTCAGTCAGTCAGTCAGTCAGTCAGTCAGTCAGTCAGTCAGTCAGTCAGTCAGTCAGTCAGTCAGTCAGTCAGTCAGTCAGTCAGTCAGTCAGTCAGTCAGTCAGTCAGTCAGTCAGTCAGTCAGTCAGTCAGTCAGTCAGTCAGTCAGTCAGTCAGTCAGTCAGTCAGTCAGTCAGTCAGTCAGTCAGTCAGTCAGTCAGTCAGTCAGTCAGTCAGTCAGTCAGTCAGTCAGTCAGTCAGTCCGTCGTTCGGTCGGTCGGTCGGTCAGTCAGTCAGTCAGTCAGTCAGTCAGTCAGTCAGTCAGTCAGTCAGTCAGTCAGTCAGTCAGTCAGTCAGTCAGTCAGTCAGTCAGTCAGTCAGTCAGTCAGTCAGTCAGTCAGTCAGTCAGTCAGTCAGTCAGTCAGTCAGTCAGTCAGTCAGTCAGTCAGTCAGTCAGTCAGTCAGTCAGTCAGTCAGTCAGTCAGTCAGTCAGTCAGTCAGTCAGTCAGTCAGTCAGTCAGTCAGTCAGTCAGTCAGTCAGTCAGTCAGTCAGTCAGTCAGTCAGTCAGTCAGTCAGTCAGTCAGTCAGTCAGTCAGTCAGTCAGTCAGTCAGTCAGTCAGTCAGTCAGTCAGTCAGTCAGTCAGTCAGTCAGTCAGTCAGTCAGTCAGTCAGTCAGTCAGTCAGTCAGTCAGTCAGTCAGTCAGTCAGTCAGTCAGTCAGTCAGTCAGTCAGTCAGTCAGTCAGTCAGTCAGTCAGTCAGTCAGTCAGTCAGTCAGTCAGTCAGTCAGTCAGTCAGTCAGTCAGTCAGTCAGTCAGTCAGTCAGTCAGTCAGTCAGTCAGTCAGTCAGTCAGTCAGTCAGTCAGTCAGTCAGTCAGTCAGTCAGTCAGTCAGTCAGTCAGTCAGTCAGTCAGTCAGTCAGTCAGTCAGTCAGTCAGTCAGTCAGTCAGTCAGTCAGTCAGTCAGTCAGTCAGTCAGTCAGTCAGTCAGTCAGTCAGTCAGTCAGTCAGTCAGTCAGTCAGTCAGTCAGTCAGTCGGTCAGTCCGTCGGTCCGTCAGTCCGTCGGTCCGTCAGTCCGTCAGTCCGTCAGTCCGTCAGTCCGTCAGCCCGTCAGCCCGTCAGCCCGTCAGTCCGTCAGTCCGTCAGTCCGTCAGTCCGTCAGTCCGTCAGTCCGTCAGTCCGTCAGTCCGTCAGTCCGTCAGTCCGTCAGTCCGTCAGTCCGTCAGTCCGTCAGTCCGTCAGTCCGTCAGTCCGTCAGTCCGTCAGTCCGTCAGTCCGTCAGTCCGTCAGTCCGTCAGTCCGTCAGTCCGTCAGTCCGTCAGTCCGTCAGTCCGTCAGTCCGTCAGTCCGTCAGTCCGTCAGTCCGTCAGTCCGTCAGTCCGTCAGTCCGTCAGTCCGTCAGTCCGTCAGTCCGTCAGTCCGTCAGTCCGTCAGTCCGTCAGTCCGTCAGTCCGTCAGTCCGTCAGTCCGTCAGTCCGTCAGTCCGTCAGTCCGTCAGCCCGTCAGCCCGTCAGCCCGTCAGCCCGTCAGCCCGTCAGTCCGTCAGCCCGTCAGCCCGTCAGCCCGTCAGCCCGTCAGCCCGTCAGCCCGTCAGCCCGTCAGCCCGTCAGCCCGTCAGCCCGTCAGCCCGTCAGCCCGTCAGCCCGTCAGCCCGTCAGCCCGTCAGTCCGTCAGCCCGTCAGCCCGTCAGCCCGTCAGCCCGTCAGCCCGTCAGCCCGTCAGCCCGTCAGCCCGTCAGCCCCTCAGCCCGTCAGTCCGTCGGTCAGTCGGTCAGTCGGTCGGTCGGTCGCTCCGTCGGTCGGTCGGTCGGTCGGTCGGTCGGTCGGTCGGTCGGTCGATCGGTCGGTCGGTCGGTCGGTCGGTCGGTCGGTCGGTCAGTCAGTCAGTCAGTCAGTCAGTCAGTCAGTCAGTCAGTCAGTCAGTCAGTCAGTCAGTCAGTCAGTCAGTCAGTCAGTCAGTCAGTCAGTCAGTCAGTCAGTCAGTCAGTCAGTCAGTCAGTCAGTCAGTCAGTCAGTCAGTCAGTCAGTCAGTCAGTCAGTCAGTCAGTCAGTCAGTCAGTCAGTCAGTCAGTCAGTCAGTCAGTCAGTCAGTCAGTCAGTCAGTCAGTCAGTCAGTCAGTCAGTCAGTCAGTCAGTCAGTCAGTCAGTCAGTCAGTCAGTCAGTCAGTCAGTCAGTCAGTCAGTCAGTCAGTCAGTCAGTCAGTCAGTCAGTCAGTCAGTCAGTCAGTCAGTCAGTCAGTCAGTCAGTCAGTCAGTCAGTCAGTCAGTCAGTCAGTCAGTCAGTCAGTCAGTCAGTCAGTCAGTCAGTCAGTCAGTCAGTCAGTCAGTCAGTCAGTCAGTCAGTCAGTCAGTCAGTCAGTCAGTCAG
>NW_027486295.1:17500-20000 GCF_050908995.1 Andrena cerasifolii
TCGGTCGGTCGGTCGGTCGGTCGGTCGGTCTGTCAGTCAGTCGGTCAGTCGGTCAGTCGGTCGGTCGGTCAGTCAGTCAGTCAGTCAGTCAGTCAGTCAGTCAGTCAGTCAGTCAGTCAGTCAGTCAGTCAGTCAGTCAGTCAGTCAGTCAGTCAGTCAGTCAGTCAGTCAGTCAGTCAGTCAGTCAGTCAGTCAGTCAGTCAGTCAGTCAGTCAGTCAGTCAGTCAGTCAGTCAGTCAGTCAGTCAGTCAGTCAGTCAGTCAGTCAGTCAGTCAGTCAGTCAGTCAGTCAGTCAGTCAGTCAGTCAGTCAGTCAGTCAGTCAGTCAGTCAGTCAGTCAGTCAGTCAGTCAGTCAGTCAGTCAGTCAGTCAGTCAGTCAGTCAGTCAGTCAGTCAGTCAGTCAGTCAGTCAGTCAGTCAGTCAGTCAGTCAGTCAGTCAGTCAGTCAGTCAGTCAGTCAGTCAGTCAGTCAGTCAGTCAGTCAGTCAGTCAGTCAGTCAGTCAGTCAGTCAGTCAGTCAGTCAGTCAGTCAGTCAGTCAGTCAGTCAGTCAGTCAGTCAGTCAGTCAGTCAGTCAGTCAGTCAGTCAGTCAGTCAGTCAGTCAGTCAGTCAGTCAGTCAGTCAGTCAGTCAGTCAGTCAGTCAGTCAGTCAGTCAGTCAGTCAGTCAGTCAGTCAGTCAGTCAGTCAGTCAGTCAGTCAGTCAGTCAGTCAGTCAGTCAGTCAGTCAGTCAGTCAGTCAGTCAGTCAGTCAGTCAGTCAGTCAGTCAGTCAGTCAGTCAGTCAGTCAGTCAGTCAGTCAGTCAGTCAGTCAGTCAGTCCGTCAGTCCGTCAGTCCGTCAGTCCGTCAGTCCGTCAGTCCGTCAGTCCGTCAGTCCGTCAGTCCGTCAGTCCGTCAGTCCGTCAGTCCGTCAGTCCGTCAGTCCGTCAGTCCGTCAGTCCGTCAGTCCGTCAGTCCGTCAGTCCGTCAGTCCGTCAGTCCGTCAGTCCGTCAGTCCGTCAGTCCGTCAGTCCGTCAGTCCGTCAGTCCGTCAGTCCGTCAGTCCGTCAGTCCGTCAGTCCGTCAGTCCGTCAGTCCGTCAGTCCGTCAGTCCGTCAGTCCGTCAGCCCGTCAGCCCGTCAGCCCGTCAGCCCGTCAGCCCGTCAGCCCGTCACCCCGTCAGTCCGTCAGCCCGTCAGCCCGTCAGCCCGTCAGCCCGTCAGCCCGTCAGCCCGTCAGCCCGTCAGCCCGTCAGCCCGTCAGCCCGTCAGCCCGTCAGCCCGTCAGTCCGTCAGCCCGTCAGCCCGTCAGCCCGTCAGCCCGTCAGCCCGTCAGCCCGTCAGCCCGTCAGCCCGTCAGCCCCTCAGCCCGTCAGTCCGTCGGTCAGTCGGTCAGTCGGTCGGTCGGTCGCTCCGTCGGTCGGTCGGTCGGTCGGTCGGTCGGTCGGTCGGTCGGTCGGTCGGTCGGTCGGTCGGTCGGTCGGTCGGTCGGTCGGTCGGTCGGTCGGTCGGTCGGTCGGTCGGTCGGTCGGTCGGTCGGTCGGTCGGTCTGTCAGTCAGTCGGTCAGTCGGTCAGTCGGTCGGTCGGTCAGTCCGTCAGTCAGTCAGTCAGTCAGTCAGTCAGTCGGTCAGTCAGTCAGTCAGTCGGTCAGTCGGTCGGTCGGTCGGTCTGTCGGTCGGTCGGTCGGTCGGTCGGTCAGTCAGTCAGTCAGTCAGTCGGTCAGTCGGTCAGTCGGTCGGTCGGTCGGTCTGTCGGTCGGTCGGTCGGTCGGTCGGTCGGTCCGTCAGTCAGTCAGTCCGTCAGTCAGTCAGTCAGTCAGTCAGTCAGTCAGTCAGTCAGTCCGTCAGTCCGTCAGTCCGTCAGTCCGTCAGTCCGTCAGTCCGTCAGTCCGTCAGTCCGTCAGTCCGTCAGTCCGTCAGTCCGTCAGTCCGTCAGTCCGTCAGTCCGTCAGTCCGTCAGTCCGTCAGTCCGTCAGTCCGTCAGTCCGTCAGTCCGTCAGTCCGTCAGTCCGTCAGTCCGTCAGTCCGTCAGTCCGTCAGTCCGTCAGTCCGTCAGTCCGTCAGTCCGTCAGTCCGTCAGTCCGTCAGTCCGTCAGTCCGTCAGTCCGTCAGTCAGTCAGTCAGTCAGTCAGTCAGTCAGTCAGTCAGTCAGTCAGTCAGTCAGTCAGTCAGTCAGTCAGTCAGTCAGTCAGTCAGTCAGTCAGTCAGTCAGTCAGTCAGTCAGTCAGTCAGTCAGTCAGTCAGTCAGTCAGTCAGTCAGTCAGTCAGTCAGTCAGTCAGTCAGTCAGTCAGTCAGTCAGTCAGTCAGTCAGTCAGTCAGTCAGTCAGTCAGTCAGTCAGTCAGTCAGTCAGTCAGTCAGTCAGTCAGTCAGTCAGTCAGTCAGTCAGTCAGTCAGTCAGTCAGTCAGTCAGTCAGTCAGTCAGTCAGTCAGTCAGTCAGTCAGTCAGTCAGTCAGTCAGTCAGTCAGTCAGTCAGTCAGTCAGTCAGTCAGTCAGTCAGTCAGTCAGTCAGTCAGTCAGTCAG
>NW_027486296.1:0-24231 GCF_050908995.1 Andrena cerasifolii
TAAAACGAGTAAAACGAGTAAAACGAGTAAAACTAGTAAAACTATTAAAACGAGTAAAACGAGTAAAACGAGTTAAACGAGTAAAACGAGTAAAACGAGTAAAACGAGTAAAACGAGTAAAACGAGTAAAACGAGTAAATCGAGTAATACGAGTAAAACGAGTAAAACTAGTAAAACTATTAAAACGAGTAAAACGAGTAAAACGAGTAAATCGAGTAAAACGAGTAAAACGAGTAAAACGAGTAAAACGAGTGAAACGAGTGAAACGATTAAAACGAGTAAAACGAGTAAAACTAGTAAAACTAGTAAAACTAGTAAAACTAGTAAAACTAGTAAAACTAGTAAAACGAGTAAAACGAGTAAAACGAGTAAAACGAGTAAAACGAGTAAAACGAGTAAAACGAGTAAAACGAGTAAAACGAGTAAAACGAGTAAATCGAGTAAATCGAGTAAAACGAGTAAAACGAGTAAAACGAGTAAAACGAGCAAAACTAGTAAAACCAGTAAAACGAGGTAAACCGAGTAAAACGAGTAAAAGGAGGAAAACGAGTGAAACGAGTGAAACGATTAAAACGAGTAAAACGAGTAAAACTAGTAAAACTAGTAAAACTAGTAAAACTAGTAAAACTAGTAAAACTAGTAAAACTAGTAAAACTAGTAAAACTAGTAAAACGAGTAAAACGAGTAAAACGAGTTAAACGAGCAAAACGAGTAAAACGAGCAAAACTAGTAAAACGAGTAAAACGAGTAAAACGAGTAAAACTAGTAAAACTATTAAAACGAGTAAAACGAGTAAAACGAGTTAAACGAGTAAAACGAGTAAAACGAGTAAAACGAGTAAAACGAGTAAAACGAGTAAAACGAGTAAAACGAGTAAAACGAGTTAAACGAGTAAAACGAGTAAAACGAGTAAAACGAGTAAAACGAGTAAAACGAGTAAAACGAGTAAAACGAGTAAAACGAGTAAAACGAGTAAAACGAGTAAAACGAGTAAATCGAGTAAATCGAGTAAAACGAGTAAAACGAGTAAAACGAGTAAAACGAGTAAAACGAGTAAAACGAGTAATACGAGTAAAACGAGTAAAACTAGTAAAACTATTAAAACGAGTAAAACGAGTAAAACGAGTAAATCGAGTAAAACGAGTAAAACGAGTAAAACGAGTAAAACGAGTGAAACGAGTGAAACGATTAAAACGAGTAAAACGAGTAAAACTAGTAAAACTAGTAAAACTAGTAAAACTAGTAAAACTAGTAAAACTAGTAAAACGAGTAAAACGAGTAAAACGAGTAAAACGAGTAAAACGAGTAAAACGAGTAAAACGAGTAAAACGAGTAAAACGAGTAAAACGAGTAAAACGAGTAAAACGAGTAAAACGAGTAAATCGAGTAAATCGAGTAAAACGAGTAAAACGAGTAAAACGAGTAAAACGAGCAAAACTAGTAAAACGAGTAAAACGAGTAAAACGAGTAAAACGAGTAAATCGAGTAAAACGAGTAAAACGAGTAAAACGAGTAAAACGAGTAAAACGAGTAAAACGAGCAAAACTAGTAAAACGAGTAAAACGAGTAAAACGAGTAAAACGTGTAAAACGAGCAAAACGAGTAAAACGAGTAAAACGAGTAAAACGAGTAAAACGAGTAAAACGAGTAAAACGAGTAAAACGGGTAAAACGATTAAAACGAGTAAAACGAGTAAAACGAGTAAAACGAGTAAAACGAGTAAAACGGATAAAACGAGTAAAACGAGTAATACGAGTAAAACTATTAAAACGAGTAAAACGAGTAAAACGAGTAAATCGAGTAAAACGAGTAAAACGAGTAAAACGAGTAAAACGAGTAAATTGAGTAAAACGAGTAAAACGAGTAAAACGAGGTAAACGAGTAAATTGAGTAAAACGAGTAAAACGAGTAAAACGAGTAAACGAGTAAAACGAGTAAAACTAGTAAAACGAGTAAAACGAGTAAAACGAGTAAAACGAGTAAATCGAGTAAAACGAGTAAAACGAGTAAAACGAGCAAAACTAGTAAAACGAGTAAAACGAGTAAAACGAGTAAAACGAGTAAAACGAGTAAAACGAGTAAAACGAGTAAAACGAGCAAAACGAGCAAAACGAGTAAAACGAGTAAAACGAGTAAATCGAGTAAAACGAGTAAAACGAGTGAAACGATTAAAACGAGTAAAACGAGTAAAACGAGTGAAACGATTAAAACGAGTAAAACGAGTAAAACGAGTAAAACTAGTAAAACTAGTAAAACTAGTAAAACGAGTAAAACGAGTAAAACGAGTAAAACTAGTAAAACGAGTAAAACGAGTAAAACGAGTAAAACGAGTAAAACGAGTAAAACTAGTAAAACGAGTAAAACGAGTAAAACGAGTAAAACGAGCAAAACGAGTAAAACGAGCAAAACGAGTAAAACGAGTAAAACGAGTAAAACGAGTAAAACGAGTAAAACGAGTAAAACGAGTAAAACGAGTAAAACGAGTAAAACGAGTAAAACGGGTAAAACGAGTAAAACGAGTAAAACGAGTAAAACGAGTTAAACGAGTAAAACGAGTAAAACGAGTAAAACGAGTTAAACGAGTAAAACGAGTAAAACGAGCAAAACTAGTAAAACGAGTAAAACGAGTAAAACAGGTAAAACGAGCAAAACTAGTAAAACGAGTAAAACGAGTAAAACGAGTAAAACGTGTAAAACGAGCAAAACGAGTAAAACGAGTAAAACGAGTAAAACGAGTAAAACGAGTAAAACGGGTTAAAACGATTAAAACGAGTAAAACGAGTAAAACGAGTGAAACGATTAAAACGAGTAAAACGAGTAAAACGAGTAAAACGAGTAAAACGAGTAAAACGAGTAAAACGAGTAAAACGAGTAAATCGAGTAAAACGAGTAAAACTAGTAAAACTAGTAAAACGAGTAAAACGAGTAAAACGAGTAAAACGAGTGAAACGATTAAAACGAGTAAAACGAGTAAAACGAGTGAAACGATTAAAACGAGTAAAACGAGTAAAACGAGTAAAACGAGTAAAACGAGTAAAACGATTAAAACGAGTAAAACGAGTAAAACGAGTAAAACGAGTAAAACTAGTAAAACTAGTAAAACGAGTAAAACGAGTAAAACGAGTAAAACGAGTAAATCGAGTAAAACGAGTAAAACGAGTGAAACGATTAAAACGAGTAAAACGAGTAAAACGAGTGAAACGATTAAAACGAGTAAAACGAGTAAAACGAGTAAAACTAGTAAAACTAGTAAAACGAGTAAAACGAGTAAAACGAGTAAAACTAGTAAAACGAGTAAAACGAGTAAAACGAGTAAAACGAGTAAAACGAGTAAAACGAGTAAAACTAGTAAAACGAGTAAAACGAGTAAAACGAGTAAAACGAGTGAAACGATTAAAACGAGTAAAACGAGTAAAACGAGTGAAACGATTAAAACGAGTAAAACGAGTAAAACGAGTAAAACGAGTAAAACGAGTAAAACGAGTAAAACGAGTAAAACGAGTAAAACGAGCAAAACGAGCAAAACGAGTAAAACGAGTAAAACGAGTAAATCGAGTAAAACGAGTAAAACGAGTGAAACGATTAAAACGAGTAAAACGAGTAAAACGAGTGAAACGATTAAAACGAGTAAAACGAGTAAAACGAGTAAAACTAGTAAAACTAGTAAAACGAGTAAAACGAGTAAAACGAGTAAAACTAGTAAAACGAGTAAAACGAGTAAAACGAGTAAAACGAGTAAAACGAGTAAAACGAGCAAAACGAGTAAAACGAGCAAAACTAGTAAAACCAGTAAAACGAGTAAAACGAGTAAAACGAGTAAATCGAGTAAAACGAGTAAAACGAGTAAAACGAGTAAAACTAGTAAAACGAGTAAAACGAGTAAAACGAGTAAAACGAGTGAAACGATTAAAACGAGTAAAACGAGTAAAACTAGTGAAACGAGTAAAACGAGTAAAACGAGTAAAACGAGCAAAACGAGTAAAACGAGCAAAATGAGTAAAACTAGTAAAACTAGTAAAACTAGTAAAACTAGTAAAACGAGTAAAACGAGTAAAACGAGTAAAACGAGTAAAACGAGTAAAACGAGTAAAACGAGTGAAACGATTAAAACGAGTAAAACGAGTAAAACGAGTGAAACGAGTAAAACGAGTAAAACGAGTAAAACGAGCAAAACGAGTAAAACGAGCAAAATGAGTAAAACTAGTAAAACTAGTAAAACTAGTAAAACTAGTAAAACGAGTAAAACGAGTAAAACGAGTAAAACGAGTAAAACGAGTAAAACGAGTAAAACGAGTAAAACGAGTAAAACGAGTAAAACGAGTAAATCGAGTAAATCGAGTAAAACGAGTAAAACGAGTAAAACGAGTAAAACGAGCAAAACTAGTAAAACGAGTAAAACGAGTAAAACGAGTAAAACGAGTAAATCGAGTAAAACGAGTAAAACGAGTAAAACGAGTAAAACTAGTAAAACGAGTAAAACGAGTAAAACGAGTAAAACGAGTGAAACGATTAAAACGAGTAAAACGAGTAAAACGAGTGAAACGATTAAAACGAGTAAAACGAGTAAAACGAGTAAAACGAGTAAAACGAGTAAAACGAGTAAAACGAGTAAAACGAGTAAAACGAGCAAAACGAGCAAAACGAGTAAAACGAGTAAAACGAGTAAATCGAGTAAAACGAGTAAAACGAGTGAAACGATTAAAACGAGTAAAACGAGTAAAACGAGTGAAACGATTAAAACGAGTAAAACTTGTAAAACGAGTAAAACTAGTAAAACTAGTAAAACGAGTAAAACGAGTAAAACGAGTAAAACTAGTAAAACGAGTAAAACGAGTAA
This sequence comes from Andrena cerasifolii, assembly GCF_050908995.1. Taxonomy (NCBI): domain Eukaryota; kingdom Metazoa; phylum Arthropoda; class Insecta; order Hymenoptera; family Andrenidae; genus Andrena; species Andrena cerasifolii. The sequence goes on from NW_027486296.1 coordinate 4,838, forward strand.
AACGAGTAAAACGAGTAAAACGAGTAAAACTAGTAAAACGAGTAAAACGAGTAAAACGAGTAAAACGAGCAAAACGAGTAAAACGAGCAAAACGAGTAAAACGAGTAAAACGAGTAAAACGAGTAAAACGAGTAAAACGAGTAAAACGAGTAAAACGAGTAAAACGAGTAAAACGAGTAAAACGAGTAAAACGGGTAAAACGAGTAAAACGAGTTAAACGAGTAAAACGAGTAAAACGAGTAAAACGAGTTAAACGAGTAAAAGGAGTAAAACGAGCAAAACTAGTAAAACGAGTAAAACGAGTAAAACGAGTAAAACGAGCAAAACTAGTAAAACGAGTAAAACGAGTAAAACGAGTAAAACGTGTAAAACGAGCAAAACGAGTAAAACGAGTAAAACGAGTAAAACGAGTAAAACGAGTAAAACGAGTAAAACGAGTAAAACGGGTAAAACGATTAAAACGAGTAAAACGAGTAAAACGAGTGAAACGATTAAAACGAGTAAAACGAGTAAAACGAGTAAAACGAGTAAAACGAGTAAAACGAGTAAAACGAGTAAATCGAGTAAAACGAGTAAAACTAGTAAAACTAGTAAAACGAGTAAAACGAGTAAAACGAGTAAAACGAGTGAAACGATTAAAACGAGTAAAACGAGTAAAACGAGTGAAACGATTAAAACGAGTAAAACGAGTAAAACGAGTAAAACGAGTAAAACGAGTAAAACGATTAAAACGAGTAAAACGAGTGAAACGAGTGAAACGATTAAAACGAGTAAAACGAGTAAAACTAGTAAAACTAGTAAAACTAGTAAAACTAGTAAAACTAGTAAAACTAGTAAAACGAGTAAAACGAGTAAAACGAGTAAAACGAGTAAAACGAGTAAAACGAGTAAAACGAGTAAAACGAGTAAAACGAGTAAATCGAGTAAATCGAGTAAAACGAGTAAAACGAGTAAAACGAGTAAAACGAGCAAAACTAGTAAAACGAGTAAAACGAGTAAAACGAGTAAAACGAGTAAATCGAGTAAAACGAGTAAAACGAGTAAAACGAGTAAAACTAGTAAAACGAGTAAAACGAGTAAAACGAGTAAAACGAGTAAAACGAGTAAAACGAGTAAATCGAGTAAATCGAGTAAAACGAGTAAAACGAGTAAAACGAGTAAAACGAGCAAAACTAGTAAAACGAGTAAAACGAGTAAAACGAGTAAAACGAGTAAATCGAGTAAAACGAGTAAAACGTGTAAAACGAGTAAAACTAGTAAAACGAGTAAAACGAGTAAAACGAGTAAAACGAGTGAAACGATTAAAACGAGTAAAACGAGTAAAACGAGTGAAACGATTAAAACGAGTAAAACGAGTAAAACGAGTAAAACTAGTAAAACTAGTAAAACGAGTAAAACGAGTAAAACGAGTAAAACTAGTAAAACGAGTAAAACGAGTAAAACGAGTAAAACGAGTAAAACGAGTAAAACGAGCAAAACGAGTAAAACGAGCAAAACTAGTAAAACCAGTAAAACGAGTAAAACGAGTAAAACGAGTAAATCGAGTAAAACGAGTAAAACGAGTAAAACGAGTAAAACTAGTAAAACGAGTAAAACGAGTAAAACGAGTAAAACGAGTGAAACGATTAAAACGAGTAAAACGAGTAAAACGAGTGAAACGAGTAAAACGAGTAAAACGAGTAAAACGAGCAAAACGAGTAAAACGAGCAAAATGAGTAAAACTAGTAAAACTAGTAAAACTAGTAAAACTAGTAAAACGAGTAAAACGAGTAAAACGAGTAAAACGAGTAAACGAGTAAAACGAGTAAAACGAGTGAAACGATTAAAACGAGTAAAACGAGTAAAACGAGTGAAACGAGTAAAACGAGTAAAACGAGTAAAACGAGCAAAACGAGTAAAACGAGCAAAATGAGTAAAACTAGTAAAACTAGTAAAACTAGTAAAACTAGTAAAACGAGTAAAACGAGTAAAACGAGTAAAACGAGTAAAACGAGTAAAACGAGTAAAACGAGTAAAACGAGTAAAACGAGTAAAACGAGTAAAACGAGTAAATCGAGTAAATCGAGTAAAACGAGTAAAACGAGTAAAACGAGTAAAACGAGCAAAACTAGTAAAACGAGTAAAACGAGTAAAACGAGTAAAACGAGTAAATCGAGTAAAACGAGTAAAACGAGTAAAACGAGTAAAACTAGTAAAACGAGTAAAACGAGTAAAACGAGTAAAACGAGTGAAACGATTAAAACGAGTAAAACGAGTAAAACGAGTGAAACGATTAAAACGAGTAAAACGAGTAAAACGAGTAAAACGAGTAAAACGAGTAAAACGAGTAAAACGAGTAAAACGAGCAAAACGAGCAAAACGAGTAAAACGAGTAAAACGAGTAAATCGAGTAAAACGAGTAAAACGAGTGAAACGATTAAAACGAGTAAAACGAGTAAAACGAGTGAAACGATTAAAACGAGTAAAACTTGTAAAACGAGTAAAACTAGTAAAACTAGTAAAACGAGTAAAACGAGTAAAACGAGTAAAACTAGTAAAACGAGTAAAACGAGTAAAACGAGTAAAACGAGTAAAACGAGTAAAACTAGTAAAACGAGTAAAACGAGTAAAACGAGTAAAACGAGCAAAACGAGTAAAACGAGCAAAACGAGTAAAACGAGTAAAACGAGTAAAACGAGTAAAACGAGTAAAACGAGTAAAACGAGTAAAACGAGTAAAACGAGTAAAACGAGTAAAACGAGTAAAACGAGTAAAACGGGTAAAACGAGTAAAACGAGTTAAACGAGTAAAACGAGTAAAACGAGTAAAACGAGTTAAACGAGTAAAAGGAGTAAAACGAGCAAAACTAGTAAAACGAGTAAAACGAGTAAAACGAGTAAAACGAGCAAAACTAGTAAAACGAGTAAAACGAGTAAAACGAGTAAAACGTGTAAAACGAGCAAAACGAGTAAAACGAGTAAAACGAGTAAAACGAGTAAAACGAGTAAAACGAGTAAAACGAGTAAAACGGGTAAAACGATTAAAACGAGTAAAACGAGTAAAACGAGTGAAACGATTAAAACGAGTAAAACGAGTAAAACGAGTAAAACGAGTAAAACGAGTAAAACGAGTAAAACGAGTAAATCGAGTAAAACGAGTAAAACTAGTAAAACTAGTAAAACGAGTAAAACGAGTAAAACGAGTAAAACGAGTGAAACGATTAAAACGAGTAAAACGAGTAAAACGAGTGAAACGATTAAAACGAGTAAAACGAGTAAAACGAGTAAAACGAGTAAAACGAGTAAAACGATTAAAACGAGTAAAACGAGTGAAACGAGTGAAACGATTAAAACGAGTAAAACGAGTAAAACTAGTAAAATTAGTAAAACTAGTAAAACTAGTAAAACTAGTAAAACTAGTAAAACTAGTAAAACGAGTAAAACGAGTAAAACTAGTAAAACGAGTAAAACGAGTAAAACGAGTAAAACGAGTGAAACGATTAAAACGAGTAAAACGAGTAAAACTAGTAAAACTATTAAAACGAGTAAAACGAGTAAAACGAGTAAAACGAGTGAAACGAGTGAAACGATTAAAACGAGTAAAACGAGTAAAACTAGTAAAACTAGTAAAACTAGTAAAACTAGTAAAACTAGTAAAACTAGTAAAACTAGTAAAACGAGTAAAACGAGTAAAACGAGTAAAACGAGTAAAACGAGTAAAACGAGTAAAACGAGTAAAACGAGTAAAACTAGTAAAACGAGTAAAACGAGTAAAACGAGTAAAACTAGTAAAACTATTAAAACGAGTAAAACGAGTAAAACGAGTAAAACGAGTTAAACGAGTAAAACGAGTAAAACGAGTAAAACGAGTAAAACGAGTAAAACGAGTAAAACGAGTAAATCGAGTAAATCGAGTAAAACGAGTAAAACGAGTAAAACGAGTAAATCGAGTAAAACGAGTAAAACGAGTAAAACGAGTAAAACGAGTAATACGAGTAAAACGAGTAAAACTAGTAAAACTATTAAAACGAGTAAAACAAGTAAAACGAGTAAATCGAGTAAAACGAGTAAAACGAGTAAAACGAGTAAAACGAGTGAAACGAGTGAAACGATTAAGACGAGTAAAACGAGTAAAACTAGTAAAACTAGTAAAACTAGTAAAACTAGTAAAACTAGTAAAACTAGTAAAACTAGTAAAACGAGTAAAACGAGTAAAACGAGTAAAACGAGTAAAACGAGTAAAACGAGTAAAACGAGTAAAACGAGTAAAACGAGTAAAACGAGTAAAACGAGTAAATCGAGTAAATCGAGTAAAACGAGTAAAACGAGTAAAACGAGTAAAACGAGCAAAACTAGTAAAACCAGTAAAACGAGTAAAACGAGTAAAACGAGTAAATCGAGTAAAACGAGTAAAACGAGTAAAACGAGTAAAACTAGTAAAACGAGTAAAACGAGTAAAACGAGTAAAACGAGTGAAACGATTAAAACGAGTAAAACGAGTAAAACGAGTGAAACGAGTAAAACGAGTAAAACGAGTAAAACGAGTAAAACGAGTAAAACGAGTAAAACGAGTAAAACGAGTAAAACGGGTAAAACGAGTAAAACGAGTTAAACGAGTAAAACGAGTAAAACGAGTGAAACGATTAAAACGAGTAAAACGAGTAAAACGAGTGAAACGATTAAAACGAGTAAAACGAGTAAAACGAGTAAAACGAGTAAAACGAGTAAAACGATTAAAACGAGTAAAACGAGTGAAACGAGTGAAACGATTAAAACGAGTAAAACGAGTAAAACTAGTAAAACTAGTAAAACTAGTAAAACTAGTAAAACTAGTAAAACGAGTAAAACGAGTAAAACGAGTGAAACGATTAAAACGAGTAAAACGAGTAAAACGAGTGAAACGATTAAAACGAGTAAAACGAGTAAAACGAGTAAAACGAGTAAAACGAGTAAAACGATTAAAACGAGTAAAACGAGTGAAACGAGTGAAACGATTAAAACGAGTAAAACGAGTAAAACTAGTAAAACTAGTAAAACTAGTAAAACTAGTAAAACTAGTAAAACTAGTAAAACGAGTAAAACGAGTAAAACTAGTAAAACGAGTAAAACGAGTAAAACGAGTAAAACGAGTGAAACGATTAAAACGAGTAAAACGAGTAAAACTAGTAAAACTATTAAAACGAGTAAAACGAGTAAAACGAGTAAAACGAGTGAAACGAGTGAAACGATTAAAACGAGTAAAACGAGTAAAACTAGTAAAACTAGTAAAACTAGTAAAACTAGTAAAACTAGTAAAACTAGTAAAACTAGTAAAACGAGTAAAACGAGTAAAACGAGTAAAACGAGTAAAACGAGTAAAACGAGTAAAACGAGTAAAACGAGTAAAACTAGTAAAACGAGTAAAACGAGTAAAACGAGTAAAACTAGTAAAACTATTAAAACGAGTAAAACGAGTAAAACGAGTAAAACGAGTTAAACGAGTAAAACGAGTAAAACGAGTAAAACGAGTAAAACGAGTAAAACGAGTAAAACGAGTAAATCGAGTAAATCGAGTAAAACGAGTAAAACGAGTAAAACGAGTAAATCGAGTAAAACGAGTAAAACGAGTAAAACGAGTAAAACGAGTAATACGAGTAAAACGAGTAAAACTAGTAAAACTATTAAAACGAGTAAAACAAGTAAAACGAGTAAATCGAGTAAAACGAGTAAAACGAGTAAAACGAGTAAAACGAGTGAAACGAGTGAAACGATTAAAACGAGTAAAACGAGTAAAACTAGTAAAACTAGTAAAACTAGTAAAACTAGTAAAACTAGTAAAACTAGTAAAACTAGTAAAACTAGTAAAACGAGTAAAACGAGTAAAACGAGTAAAACGAGTAAAACGAGTAAAACGAGTAAAACGGGTAAAACGAGTAAAACGAGTAAATCGAGTAAATCGAGTAAAACGAGTAAAACGAGTAAAACGAGTAAAACGAGCAAAACTAGTAAAACCAGTAAAACGAGTAAAACGAGTAAAACGAGTAAATCGAGTAAAACGAGTAAAACGAGTAAAACGAGTAAAACTAGTAAAACGAGTAAAACGAGTAAAACGAGTAAAACCAGTGAAACGATTAAAACGAGTAAAACGAGTAAAACGAGTGAAACGAGTAAAACGAGTAAAACGAGTAAAACGAGCAAAACGAGTAAAACGAGCAAAATGAGTAAAACTAGTAAAACTAGTAAAACTAGTAAAACTAGTAAAACGAGTAAAACGAGTAAAACGAGTAAAACGAGTAAAACGAGTAAAACGAGTAAAACGAGTAAAACGAGTAAAACGAGTAAAACGAGTAAATCGAGTAAATCGAGTAAAACGAGTAAAACGAGTAAAACGAGTAAAACGAGCAAAACTAGTAAAACGAGTAAAACGAGTAAAACGAGTAAAACGAGTAAATCGAGTAAAACGAGTAAAACGAGTAAAACGAGTAAAACTAGTAAAACGAGTAAAACGAGTAAAACGAGTAAAACGAGTGAAACGATTAAAACGAGTAAAACGAGTAAAACGAGTGAAACGATTAAAACGAGTAAAACGAGTAAAACGAGTAAAACTAGTAAAACTAGTAAAACGAGTAAAACGAGTAAAACGAGTAAAACTAGTAAAACGAGTAAAACGAGTAAAACGAGTAAAACGAGTAAAACGAGTAAAACGAGCAAAACGAGTAAAACGAGCAAAATGAGTAAAACGAGTAAAACGAGTAAAACGAGTAAAACGAGTAAAACGAGTAAAACGAGTAAAACGAGTAAAACGAGTAAAACGGGTAAAACGAGTAAAACGAGTAATACGAGTAAAACTATTAAAACGAGTAAAACGAGTAAAACGAGTAAAACGAGTAAATCGAGTAAAACGAGTAAAACGAGTAAAACGAGTAAAACGAGTAAAACGAGTAAAACGAGTAAAACGAGTAAAACGAGTAAAACGAGTAAACGAGTAAAACGAGTAAAACTAGTAAAACGAGTAAAACGAGTAAAACGAGTAAAACGAGTAAAACGAGTAAATCGAGTAAAACGAGTAAAACGAGTAAAACGAGTAAAACGAGTAAAACGAGCAAAACTAGTAAAACGAGTAAAACGAGTAAAACGAGTAAAACGAGTAAAACGAGTAAAACGAGTAAAACGAGCAAAACGAGCAAAACGAGTAAAACGAGTAAAACGAGTAAAACGAGTAAAACGAGTAAAACGAGTAAAACGAGTAAAACGAGTAAATCGAGTAAATCGAGTAAAACGAGTAAAACGAGTAAAACGAGTAAAACGAGTAAAACGAGTAAAACGAGTAATACGAGTAAAACGAGTAAAACTAGTAAAACTATTAAAACGAGTAAAACGAGTAAATCGAGTAAAACGAGTAAAACGAGTAAAACGAGTAAAACGAGTGAAACGAGTGAAACGATTAAAACGAGTAAAACGAGTAAAACTAGTAAAACTAGTAAAACTAGTAAAACTAGTAAAACTAGTAAAACTAGTAAAACTAGTAAAACGAGTAAAACGAGTAAAACGAGTAAAACGAGTAAAACGAGTAAAACGAGTAAAACGAGTAAAACGAGTAAAACGAGTAAATCGAGTAAATCGAGTAAAACGAGTAAAACGAGTAAAACGAGTAAAACGAGCAAAACTAGTAAAACGAGTAAAACGAGTAAAACGAGTAAAACGAGTAAATCGAGTAAAACGAGTAAAACGAGTAAAACGAGTAAAACTAGTAAAACGAGTAAAACGAGTAAAACGAGTAAAACGAGTGAAACGATTAAAACGAGTAAAACGAGTAAAACGAGTGAAACGATTAAAACGAGTAAAACGAGTAAAACGAGTAAAACTAGTAAAACTAGTAAAACGAGTAAAACGAGTAAAACGAGTAAAACTAGTAAAACGAGTAAAACGAGTAAAACGAGTAAAACGAGTAAAACGAGTAAAACGAGCAAAACGAGTAAAACGAGCAAAATGAGTAAAACGAGTAAAACGAGTAAAACGAGTAAAACGAGTAAAACGAGTAAAACGAGTAAAACGAGTAAAACGAGTAAAACGGGTAAAACGAGTAAAACGAGTAATACGAGTAAAACTATTAAAACGAGTAAAACGAGTAAAACGAGTAAATCGAGTAAAACGAGTAAAACGAGTAAAACGAGTAAAACGAGTAAAACGAGTAAAACGAGTAAAACGAGTAAACGAGTAAAACGAGTAAAACTAGTAAAACGAGTAAAACGAGTAAAACGAGTAAATCGAGTAAAACGAGTAAAACGAGTAAAACGAGTAAAACGAGCAAAACTAGTAAAACGAGTAAAACGAGTAAAACGAGTAAAACTAGTAAAACGAGTAAAACGAATAAAACGAGTAAAACGAGTAAAACGAGTAAAACGAGTAAAACGAGTAAAACGAGTAAAACGAGTAAAACGGGTAAAACGAGTAAAACGAGTAAAACGAGTAAAACGAGTTAAACGAGTAAAACGAGTAAAACGAGTAAAACGAGTAAAACGAGTAAAACGAGTAAAACGAGTAAAACGAGTAAAACGGGTAAATCGAGTAAAACGAGTAAAACGAGTTAAACTAGTTAAACGAGTAAAACGAGTAAAACGAGTAAAACGAGTAAAACGAGTAAAACGAGTAAAACGAGTAAAACGGGTAAAACGAGTAAAACGAGTAAAACGAGTAAAACGAGTTAAACGAGTAAAACGAGTAAAACGAGTAAAACGAGCAAAACTAGTAAAACGAGTAAAACGAGTAAAACGAGTAAAACGAGCAAAACTAGTAAAACGAGTAAAACGAGTAAAACGAGTAAAACGTGTAAAACGAGTAAAACGTGTAAAACGAGTGAAACGAGTAAAACGAGTAAAACGAGTAAAACGAGTGAAACGAGTGAAACGAGTAAAACGAGTAAAACGAGTAAAACGAGTAAAACGAGTAAAACGAGTGAAACGAGTGAAACGAGTAAAACGAGTGAAACGAGTAAAACGAGTAAAACGAGTAAAACGAGTAAAACGAGTAAAACGAGTAAAACGAATAAAACGAATAAAACGAATAAAACGAGTAAAACGAGTAAAACGAGTAAAACGAGTAAAACGAGTAAAACGAGTAAAACGAGTAAAACGAGTAAAACGGGTATAACGAGTAAAACGAGTAAAACGAGTAAAACGAGTTAAACGAGTAAAACGAGTAAAACGAGTAAAACGAGCAAAACTAGTAAAACGAGTAAAACGAGTAAAACGAGCAAAACTAGTAAAACGAGTAAAACGAGTAAAACGAGTAAAACGTGTAAAACGAGTAAAACGAGCAAAACTAGTAAAACTAGTAAAACGAGTAAAACTAGTAAAACGAGTATAACGAGTAAAACTAGTAAAACGAGTAAAACGAGTAAAAATAGTAAAACGAGTAAAACGAGTAAAACGAGTAAAACTAGTAAAACGAGTAAAACGAGTAAAACGAGTAAAACAAGTAAAACGAGTAAAACGAGTAAAACGAGTAAAACGAGTAAAACGAGTAAAACGAGTAAAACGAGTAAAACGAGTAAAACGAGTAAAACTAGTAAAACGAGTAAAACGAGTCAAACGAGTAAAACGTGTAAAACGAGTAAAACGAGTAAAACGAGTAAAACGAGTAAAACGAGTAAACGAGTAAAACTAGTAAAACGAGTAAAACGAGTAAAACGAGTAAAACGAGTAAAACGAGTAAAACGAGTAAAACGAGTAAAACGAGTAAAACGAGTAAAACGAGTAATACGAGTAAAACGAGTAAAACGAGTAAAACGAGTAAAACGAGTAAAACGAGTAAAACTAGTAAAACGAGTAAAACGAATAAAACGAGTAAAACGAGTAAAACGAGTAAAACGAGTAAAACGAGTAAAACGAGTAAAACGAGTAAAACGGGTAAAACGAGTAAAACGAGTAAAACGAGTAAAACGAGTTAAACGAGTAAAACGAGTAAAACGAGTAAAACGAGTAAAACGAGTAAAACGAGTAAAACGAGTAAAACGAGTAAAACGGGTAAATCGAGTAAAACGAGTAAAACGAGTAAAACGAGTAAAACGAGTAAAACGGGTAAAACGAGTAAAACGAGTAAAACGAGTAAAACGAGTTAAACGAGTAAAACGAGTAAAACGAGTAAAACGAGCAAAACTAGTAAAACGAGTAAAACGAGTAAAACGAGCAAAACTAGTAAAACGAGTAAAACGAGTAAAACGAGTAAAACGTGTAAAACGAGTAAAACGAGCAAAACTAGTAAAACTAGTAAAACGAGTAAAACTAGTAAAACGAGTATAACGAGTAAAACTAGTAAAACGAGTAAAACGAGTAAAAATAGTAAAACGAGTAAAACGAGTAAAACGAGTAAAACTAGTAAAACGAGTAAAACGAGTAAAACGAGTAAAACAAGTAAAACGAGTAAAACGAGTAAAACGAGTAAAACGAGTAAAACGAGTAAAACGAGTAAAACGAGTAAAACGAGTAAAACGAGTAAAACTAGTAAAACGAGTAAAACGAGTCAAACGAGTAAAACGTGTAAAACGAGTAAAACGAGTAAAACGAGTAAAACGAGTAAAACGAGTAAACGAGTAAAACTAGTAAAACGAGTAAAACGAGTAAAACGAGTAAAACGAGTAAAACGAGTAAAACGAGTAAAACGAGTAAAACGAGTAAAACGAGTAAAACGAGTAATACGAGTAAACGAGTAAAACGAGTAAAACTAGTAAAACGAGTAAAACGAGTAAAACGAGTAAATCGAGTAAAACGAGTAAAACGAGTAAAACGAGTAAAACGAGCAAAACTAGTAAAACGAGTAAAACGAGTAAAACGAGTAAAACGAGTAAAACGAGTAAAACGAGTAAAACGAGCAAAACGAGCAAAACGAGTAAAACGAGTAAAACGAGTAAATCGAGTAAAACGAGTAAAACGAGTGAAACGATTAAAACGAGTAAAACGAGTAAAACGAGTGAAACGATTAAAACGAGTAAAACGAGTAAAACGAGTAAAACGAGTAAAACTAGTAAAACTAGTAAAACGAGTAAAACGAGTAAAACGAGTAAAACTAGTAAAACGAGTAAAACGAGTAAAACGAGTAAAACGAGTAAAACGAGTAAAACGAGTAAAACTAGTAAAACGAGTAAAACGAGTAAAACGAGTAAAACGAGTAAAACGAGTAAAACGAGTAAAACGATTAAAACGAGTAAAACGAGTAAAACGAGTAAAACGAGTAAAACTAGTAAAACTAGTAAAACGAGTAAAACGAGTAAAACGAGTAAAACGAGTAAATCGAGTAAAACGAGTAAAACGAGTGAAACGATTAAAACGAGTAAAACGAGTAAAACGAGTGAAACGATTAAAACGAGTAAAACGAGTAAAACGAGTAAAACTAGTAAAACTAGTAAAACGAGTAAAACGAGTAAAACGAGTAAAACTAGTAAAACGAGTAAAACGAGTAAAACGAGTAAAACGAGTAAAACGAGTAAAACGAGTAAAACGAGTAAAACGAGTAAAACGAGTAAAACGAGTAAAACGAGTAAAACTATTAAAACGAGTAAAACGAGTAAAACGAGTAAAACGAGTAAATCGAGTAAAACGAGTAAAACGAGTAAAACGAGTAAAACGAGTAAAACGAGTAAAACGAGCAAAACGAGCAAAACGAGCAAAACGAGTAAAACGAGTAAATCGAGTAAAACGAGTAAAACGAGTGAAACGATTAAAACGAGTAAAACGAGTAAAACGAGTGAAACGATTAAAACGAGTAAAACGAGTAAAACGAGTAAAACTAGTAAAACTAGTAAAACGAGTAAAACGAGTAAAACGAGTAAAACTAGTAAAACGAGTAAAACGAGTAAAACGAGTAAAACGAGTAAAACGAGTAAAACTAGTAAAACGAGTAAAACGAGTAAAACGAGTAAAACGAGCAAAACGAGTAAAACGAGTAAAACGAGTAAAACGAGTAAAACGAGTAAAACGAGTAAAACGAGTAAAACGAGTAAAACGAGTAAAACGAGTAAAACGAGTAAAACGAGTAAAACGGGTAAAACGAGTAAAACGAGTAAAACGAGTAAAACGAGTTAAACGAGTAAAACGAGTAAAACGAGTAAAACGAGTTAAACGAGTAAAACGAGTAAAACGAGCAAAACTAGTAAAACGAGTAAAACGAGTAAAACGAGTAAAACGAGCAAAACTAGTAAAACGAGTAAAACGAGTAAAACGAGTAAAACGTGTAAAACGAGCAAAACGAGTAAAACGAGTAAAACGAGTAAAACGAGTAAAACGAGTAAAACGAGTAAAACGAGTAAAACGGGTAAAACGATTAAAACGAGTAAAACGAGTAAAACGAGTGAAACGATTAAAACGAGTAAAACGAGTAAAACGAGTAAAACGAGTAAAACGAGTAAAACGAGTAAAACGAGTAAAACGAGTAAATCGAGTAAAACGAGTAAAACTAGTAAAACTAGTAAAACGAGTAAAACGAGTAAAACGAGTAAAACGAGTGAAACGATTAAAACGAGTAAAACGAGTAAAACGAGTGAAACGATTAAAACGAGTAAAACGAGTAAAACGAGTAAAACGAGTAAAACGAGTAAAACGAGTAAAACGATTAAAACGAGTGAAACGAGTGAAACGATTAAAACGAGTAAAACGAGTAAAACTAGTAAAACTAGTAAAACTAGTAAAACTAGTAAAACTAGTAAAACTAGTAAAACGAGTAAAACGAGTAAAACGAGTTAAACGAGCAAAACGAGTAAAACGAGCAAAACTAGTAAAACGAGTAAAACGAGTAAAACAAGTAAAACGAGTAAAACGAGTAAAACGAGTAAAACGAGTAAAACGAGTAAAACGAGTAAAACGAGTAAAACGAGTAAAACGAGTAAAACTAGTAAAACGAGTAAAACGAGTCAAACGAGTAAAACGTGTAAAACGAGTAAAACGAGTAAAACGAGTAAAACGAGTAAAACGAGTAAACGAGTAAAACTAGTAAAACGAGTAAAACGAGTAAAACGAGTAAAACGAGTAAAACGAGTAAAACGAGTAAAACGAGTAAAACGAGTAAAACGAGTAAAACGAGTAAAACGAGTAAAACGAGTAATACGAGTAAAACGAGTAAAACGAGTAAAACGAGTAAAACGAGTAAAACGAGTAAAACTAGTAAAACGAGTAAAACGAATAAAACGAGTAAAACGAGTAAAACGAGTAAAACGAGTAAAACGAGTAAAACGAGTAAAACGAGTAAAACGGGTAAAACGAGTAAAACGAGTAAAACGAGTAAAACGAGTTAAACGAGTAAAACGAGTAAAACGAGTAAAACGAGTAAAACGAGTAAAACGAGTAAAACGAGTAAAACGAGTAAAACGGGTAAATCGAGTAAAACGAGTAAAACGAGTTAAACTAGTTAAACGAGTAAAACGAGTAAAACGAGTAAAACGAGTAAAACGAGTAAAACGAGTAAAACGAGTAAAACGGGTAAAACGAGTAAAACGAGTAAAACGAGTAAAACGAGTTAAACGAGTAAAACGAGTAAAACGAGTAAAACGAGCAAAACTAGTAAAACGAGTAAAACGAGTAAAACGAGTAAAACGAGCAAAACTAGTAAAACGAGTAAAACGAGTAAAACGAGTAAAACGTGTAAAACGAGTAAAACGTGTAAAACGAGTGAAACGAGTAAAACGAGTAAAACGAGTAAAACGAGTGAAACGAGTGAAACGAGTAAAACGAGTAAAACGAGTAAAACGAGTAAAACGAGTAAAACGAGTGAAACGAGTGAAACGAGTAAAACGAGTGAAACGAGTAAAACGAGTAAAACGAGTAAAACGAGTAAAACGAGTAAAACGAGTAAAACGAATAAAACGAATAAAACGAATAAAACGAGTAAAACGAGTAAAACGAGTAAAACGAGTAAAACGAGTAAAACGAGTAAAACGAGTAAAACGAGTAAAACGGGTATAACGAGTAAAACGAGTAAAACGAGTAAAACGAGTTAAACGAGTAAAACGAGTAAAACGAGTAAAACGAGCAAAACTAGTAAAACGAGTAAAACGAGTAAAACGAGCAAAACTAGTAAAACGAGTAAAACGAGTAAAACGAGTAAAACGTGTAAAACGAGTAAAACGAGCAAAACTAGTAAAACTAGTAAAACGAGTAAAACTAGTAAAACGAGTATAACGAGTAAAACTAGTAAAACGAGTAAAACGAGTAAAAATAGTAAAACGAGTAAAACGAGTAAAACGAGTAAAACTAGTAAAACGAGTAAAACGAGTAAAACGAGTAAAACAAGTAAAACGAGTAAAACGAGTAAAACGAGTAAAACGAGTAAAACGAGTAAAACGAGTAAAACGAGTAAAACGAGTAAAACGAGTAAAACTAGTAAAACGAGTAAAACGAGTCAAACGAGTAAAACGTGTAAAACGAGTAAAACGAGTAAAACGAGTAAAACGAGTAAAACGAGTAAACGAGTAAAACTAGTAAAACGAGTAAAACGAGTAAAACGAGTAAAACGAGTAAAACGAGTAAAACGAGTAAAACGAGTAAAACGAGTAAAACGAGTAAAACGAGTAATACGAGTAAAACGAGTAAAACGAGTAAAACGAGTAAAACGAGTAAAACGAGTAAAACTAGTAAAACGAGTAAAACGAATAAAACGAGTAAAACGAGTAAAACGAGTAAAACGAGTAAAACGAGTAAAACGAGTAAAACGAGTAAAACGAGTAAAACGGGTAAAACGAGTAAAACGAGTAAAACGAGTAAAACGAGTTAAACGAGTAAAACGAGTAAAACGAGTAAAACGAGTAAAACGAGTAAAACGAGTAAAACGAGTAAAACGAGTAAAACGAGTAAAACGAGTAAAACGAGTAAAACGAGTAAAACGAGTAAAACGAGTAAAACGAGTAAAACGAGTTAAACGAGTAAAACGAGTAAAACGAGTAAAACGAGTAAAACGAGTAAAACGAGTAAAACGAGTAAAACGAGTAAAACGAGTAAAACGAGTAAAACGGGTAAAACGAGTAAAACGAGTAAAACGAGTAAAACGAGTTAAACGAGTAAAACGAGTAAAACGAGCAAAACTAGTAAAACGAGTAAAACGAGTAAAACGAGTAAAACGAGCAAAACTAGTAAAACGAGTAAAACGTGTAAAACGAGTAAAACGTGTAAAACGAGTAAAACGAGTAAAACGAGTAAAACGAGCAAGACTAGTAAAACTAGTAAAACGAGTAAATCGAGTAAAACGAGTAAAACGAGTAAAACTAGTAAAACGAGTATAACGAGTAAAACGAGTAAAACGAGTAAAACGAGTAAAACGGGTAAAACTAGTAAAACGAGTAAAACGAGTAAAACGAGTAAAACGAGTAAAACGAGTAAAACGAGTAAAACGAGTAAAACGGGTAAAACGAGTAAAACGAGTAAAACGAGTAAAACGAGTAAAACGAGTAAAACGAGTAAAACGAGTAAAACGAGTAAAACGGGTAAAACGAGTAAAACGAGTAAAACGAGTAAAACGAGTTAAACGAGTAAAACGAGTAAAACGAGTAAAACGAGCAAAACTAGTAAAACGAGTAAAACGAGTAAAACGAGTAAAACGAGCAAAACTAGTAAAACGAGTAAAACGAGTAAAACGAGTAAAACGTGTAAAACGAGTAAAACGAGTAAAACGTGTAAAACGAGTAAAACGAGTAAAACGAGTAAAACGAGTAAAACGAGCAAAACTAGTAAAACTAGTAAAACGAGTAAACCGAGTAAAACGAGTAAAACTAGTAAAACGAGTATAACGAGTAAAACGAGTAAAACGAGTAAAACGAGTAAAACGGGTAAAACTAGTAAAACGAGTAAAACGAGTAAAACGAGTAAAACGAGTAAAACGAGTAAAACGAGTAAAACGAGTAAAACGAGTAAAACGAGTAAAACGAGTAAAACGAGTAAAACGAGTAAAACGAGTAAAACGAGTAAAACGAGTAAAACGAGTAAAACGAGTAAACCGAGTAAAACGAGTAAAACGAGTAAAACGAGTAAAACGAGTAAAACCGAGTAAAACGAGTAAAACGAGTTAAACTAGTTAAACGAGTAAAACGAGTAAAACGAGTAAAACGAGTAAAACGAGTAAAACGAGTAAAACGGGTAAAACGAGTAAAACGAGTAAAACGAGTAAAACGAGTTAAACGAGTAAAACGAGTAAAACGAGTAAAACGAGCAAAACTAGTAAAACGAGTAAAACGAGTAAAACGAGTAAAACGAGCAAAACTAGTAAAACGAGTAAAACGAGTAAAACGAGTAAAACGTGTAAAACGAGTAAAACGAGTGAAACGAGTAAAACGAGTAAAACGAGTAAAACGAGTGAAACGAGTGAAACGAGTAAAACGAGTAAAACGATTAAACGAGTAAAACGAGTAAAACGAGTAAAACGAGTAAAACGAGTAAAACGAGTAAAACGAGTAAAACGAGTAAAACGAGTAAAACGAGTAAAACGAGTAAAACGAGTAAAACGAGTAAACGGTAAAAACGAGTAAACCGAGTAAAACGAGTAAAACGAGTTAAACTAGTTAAACGAGTAAAACGAGTAAAACGAGTTAAACTAGTTAAACGAGTAAAAACGAGTAAAACGAGTAAAACGAGTAAAACGAGTAAAACGAGTGAAACGAGTGAAACGAGTAAAACGAGTAAAACGAGTAAAACGAGTAAAACGAGTAAAACGGGTAAAACGAGCAAAACTAGTAAAACGAGTAAACGAGTAAAACGAGTAAAACGAGCAAAACTAGTAAAACGAGTAAAACGAGTAAAACGAGTAAAACGAGTTAAACGAGTAAAACGAGTAAAACGAGCAAAACTAGTAAAACGAGTAAAACGAGTAAAACGAGTAAAACGAGCAAAAACTAGTAAAACGAGTAAAACGAGTAAAACGAGTAAAACGAGTAAAACGAGTAAACGAGTAAACGAGTAAAACTAGTAAAACGAGTAAAACGAATTAAAACGAGTAAAACGAGTAAAACGAGTAAAACGAGTAAAACGAGTAAAACGAGTAAACGAGTAAAACGGGTAAAACGAGTAAACGAGTAAAACGAGTAAAACGAGTTAAACGAGTAAAACGAGTAAAACGAGTAAAACGAGTAAAACGAGTAAAACGAGTAAAACGAGTAAAACGAGCAAAACTAGTAAAACGAGTAAAACGAGTAAAACGAGTAAAACGAGTAAAACGAGTAAAACGAGTAAAACGAGTAAACCGAGTAAAACGAGTAAAACGAGTTAAACTAGTTAAACGAGTAAAACGAGTAAAACGAGTAAAACGAGTAAAACGAGTAAAAACGAGTAAAACGGGTAAATCGAGTAAAACGAGTAAAACGAGTAAAACGAGTAAAAACGAGTAAAACGAGTAAAACGAGTAAACCGAGTAAAACGAGTTAAACTAGTTAAACGAGTAAAACGAGTAAAACGAGTAAAACGAGTAAAACGAGTAAAACGAGTAAAACGAGTAAAACGAGTAAACGAGTAAAACGAGTAAAACGAGTAAAACGAGTAAAACGAGTAAAACGAGTAAAACGGGTAAAACGAGTAAAACGAGTAAAACGAGTAAAACGAGTTAAACGAGTAAAACGAGTAAAACGAGCAAAACTAGTAAAACGAGTAAAACGAGTAAAACGAGTAAAACGAGCAAAACTAGTAAAACGAGTAAAACGTGTAAAACGAGTAAAACGTGTAAAACGAGTAAAACGAGTAAAACGAGTAAAACGAGCAAGACTAGTAAAACGAGTATAACGAGTAAAACGAGTAAAACGAGTAAAACGAGTAAAACGGGTAAAACTAGTAAAACGAGTAAAACGAGTAAAACGAGTAAAACGAGTAAAACGAGTAAAAACGAGTAAAACGAGTAAAACGAGTAAAACGAGTAAAACGAGTAAAACGAGTAAACGAGTAAAACGAGTAAAAACGAGTAAAACGAGTAAAACGAGTAAACGAGTAAACGAGTAAAACGAAGTTAAACGAGTAAAACGAGTTAAAACGAGTTAAACGAGTAAAACGAGTAAAACGAGTAAAACGAGTAAAACGAGTAAAACGAGTAAAAACGAGTAAAACGAGTAAAACGAGTAAAACGAGTAAACGAGTAAAACGAGTAAACGAGTAAAACGAGTAAAACGAGTAAAACGAGTAAAACGAGCAAAACTAGTAAAACGAGTAAAACGAGTAAAACGAGTAAAACGAGCAAAACTAGTAAAACGAGTAAAACGAGTAAAACGAGTAAAAACGTGTAAAACGAGTAAAACGAGTGAAACGAGTAAACGAGTAAAACGAGTAAAACGAGTGAAACGAGTGAAAACGAGTAAAACGAGTAAAACGAGTAAAACGAGTAAAACGAGTAAAAACGAGTAAAACGAGTAAAACGAGTAAAACGAGTAAAACGAGTAAAACGAGTAAAACGAGTAAAACGAGTAAAACGAGTAAAACGAGTAAAACGAGTAAAACGAGTAAAACGAGTAAAACGAGTAAAAACGAGTAAAACGAGTAAAACGAGTAAAACGAGTAAAACGAGTTAAACTAGTTAAACGAGTAAACGAGTAAAACGAGTTAAACTAGTTAAACGAGTAAAACGAGTAAGAGTAAAACGAGTAAAACGAGTAAAACGAGTGAAACGAGTGAAACGAGTAAAACGAGTGAAACGAGTAAAACGAGTAAAACGAGTAAAACGAGTAAAACGGGTAAAACGAGCAAAACTAGTAAAACGAGTAAAACGAGTAAAACGAGTAAAACGAGCAAAACTAGTAAAACGAGTAAAACGAGTAAAACGAGTAAAACGAGTTAAACGAGTAAAACGAGTAAAACGAGCAAAACTAGTAAAACGAGTAAAACGAGTAAAACGAGTAAACGAGCAAAACTAGTAAAACGAGTAAAACGAGTAAAACGAGTAAACGTGTAAAACGAGTAAAACGAGTAAACGTGTAAAACGAGTAAAACGAGTAAAACGAGTAAACGAGCAAAACTAGTAAAACTAGTAAAACGAGTAAACCGAGTAAAACGAGTAAAACTAGTAAAACGAGTATAACGAGTAAAACGAGTAAAACGAGTAAAACGAGTAAAACGGGTAAAACTAGTAAAACGAGTAAAACGAGTAAAACGAGTAAAACGAGTAAAACGAGTAAAACGAGTAAAACGAGTAAAACGAGTAAAACGAGTAAAACGAGTAAAACTAGTAAAACGAGTAAAACGAGTAAAACAAGTAAATCGAGTAAAACGAGTAAAACGAGTAAAACGAGTAAAACGAGCAAAACTAGTAAAACGAGTAAAACGAGTAAAACGAGTAAAACGAGTAAAACGAGCAAAACGAGTAAAACGAGTAAAACGAGTAAAACGAGTAAAACGAGTAAAACGAGTAAAACGAGTAAAACGAGTAAAACGAGTAAAACAAGTAAAACGAGTAAAACGAGTAAAACGAGTAAAACGAGTAAAACGA
>NW_027486297.1:0-24225 GCF_050908995.1 Andrena cerasifolii
TTACTCGTTTTACTGGTTTTACTAGTTTTGCTCGTTTTACTCGTTCTACTCGTTCTACTCGTTCTACTCGTTTTACTCGTTTTACTCGTTTTACTAGTTTTGCTCGTTTTGCTCGTTTTGCTCGTTTTACTGGTATTACTGGTTTTACTCGTTTTACTCGTTTTACTCGTTTTACTCGTTTTACTCGTTTTACTCGTTTTACTCGTTTTACTCGTTTTACTCGTTTTGCTCGTTCTACTCGTTTTACTCGTTTTACTCGTTTTACTCGTTTTGCTCGTTTTACTCGTTTTACTCGTTTTACTCGTTTTACTCGTTTTACTCGTTTTACTCGTTTTACTCGTTTTACTCGTTTTACTCGTTTTACTCGTTTTACTCGTTTTACTCGTTTTACTCGTTTTACTCGTTTTACTCGTTTTACTCGTTTTACTCGTTTTACTCGTTTTACTCGTTTTACTCGTTTTACTCGTTTTACTCGTTTTACTGGTTTTACTCGTTTTACTCGTTTTACTCGTTTTACTCGTTTTACTCGTTTTACTCGTTTTACTCGTTTTACTCGTTTTACTCGTTTTACTCGTTTTACTCGTTTTACTCGTTTTACTCGTTTTACTCGTTTTACTCGTTTTACTCGTTTTACTCGTTTTACTCGTTTTACTCGTTTTACTCGTTTTACTCGTTTTACTCGTTTTACTCGTTTTACTCGTTTTACTCGTTTTACTCGTTTTACTCGTTTTACTCGTTTTACTCGTTTTACTCGTTTTACTCGTTTTACTCGTTTTACTCGTTTTACTCGTTTTACTCGTTTTACTCGTTTTACTCGTTTTACTCGTTTTACTCGTTTTACTCGTTTTACTCGTTTTACTCGTTTTACTCGTTTTACTCGTTTTACTCGTTTTACTCGTTTTACTCGTTTTACTCGTTTTACTCGTTTTACTCGTTTTACTCGTTTTACTCGTTTTACTCGTTTTACTCGTTATACTCGTTTTACTCGTTTTACTCGTTTTACTGGTTTTGCTCGTTTTACTAGTTTTGCTAGTTATGCTCGTTCTACTCGTTTTACTAGTTTTGCTCGTTCTACTCGTTTTACTCGTTTTACTCGTTTTACTCGTTTTGCTCGTTTTACTCGTTTTACTCGTTTTACTGGTTTTACTGGTTTTACTGGTTTTACTCGTTTTACTCGTTTTACTGGTTTTACTCGTTTTACTCGTTTTACTCGTTTTACTCGTTTTACTCGTTTTACTCGTTTTACTCGTTTTACTGGTTTTACTCGTTTTACTGGTTTTACTCGTTTTACTCGTTTTACTCGTTTCACTCGTTTTACTCGTTTCACTCGTTTTACTAATTTTACTCGTTTTACTCGTTTTACTCGTTTTAATCGCTTTACTCGTTTTACTCGTTTTACTAGTTTTACTTGTTTTACTCGTTTTACTCGTTTTACTCGTTTTACTCGTTTTACTCGTTTTACTCGTTTTACTCGTTTTACTCGTTTTACTCGTTTTACTCGTTTTACTCGTTTTACTCGTTTTACTCGTTTTACTCGTTTTACTCGTTTTACTCGTTTTACTCGTTTTACTCGTTATACTCGTTTTACTCGTTTTACTCGTTTTACTGGTTTTGCTCGTTTTACTAGTTTTGCTAGTTTTGCTCGTTCTACTCGTTTTACTAGTTTTGCTCGTTCTACTCGTTTTACTCGTTTTACTCGTTTTACTCGTTTTGCTCGTTTTACTCGTTTTACTCGTTTTACTGGTTTTACTGGTTTTACTGGTTTTACTCGTTTTACTCGTTATACTCGTTTTACTGGTTTTACTCGTTTTACTCGTTTTACTCGGTTTACTCGTTTTACTCGTTTTACTCGTTTTACTCGTTTTACCCGTTTTACTCGTTTTACTCGTTTTACTCGTTTTACTCGTTTTACTCGTTTTACTCGTTTTACTCGTTTTACTCGTTTTACTCGTTTTACTCGTTTTACTCGTTTTACTCGTTTTACTCGTTCTACTCGTTTTACTCGTTTTACTCGTTTTACTCGTTTTACTCGTTTTACTCGTTTTACTCGTTTTACTCGTTTTACTCGTTTTACGCGTTTTACTCGTTTTACTCGTATTACTCGTTTTACTCGTTTTACTCGTTTTACCCGTTTTACTCGATTTACTCGTTTTACTCGTTTTACTCGTTTTACTCGTTTTACTCGTTTTACTCGTTTTACTAGTTTTACTCGTTTTACTCGTTTTACTCGTTTTACTCGTTTTACTCGTTTTACTCGTTTTACTCGTTTTACTCGTTTTACTCGTTTTACCCGTTTTACTCGTTTTACTCGTTTTACTCGTTTTACTCGTTTTACTCGGTTCACTCGTTTCACTCGTTTCACTCGTTTCACTCGTTTCACTCGTTTCACTCGTTTCACTCGTATTACTCGTTTTACTCGTTTTACTCGTTTTACTCGTTTTACTCGTTTTACTCGTTTTACTCGTTTTACTCGTTTTACTAGTTTTGCTCGTTTTACTCGTTCTACTCGTTCTACTCGTTCTACTCGTTTTAATCGTTTTACTCGTTTTACTCGTTTTACTCGTTTTACTCGTTTTACTCGTTTTACTCGTTTTACTCGTTTTACTCGTTTTACTCGTTTTACTGGTTTTACTCGTTTTACTGGTTTTGCTCGTTTTACTAGTTTTGCTCGTTCTACTCGTTTTACTCGTTTTACTCGTTTTACTCGTTTTGCTCGTTTTACTCGTTTTACTCGTTTTACTCGTTTTACTCGTTTTACTCGTTTTACTCGTTTTACTCGTTTTACTCGTTTTACTCGTTTTACTCGTTTTACTCGTTTTACTCGTTTTACTCGTTTTACTCGTTTTACTCGTTTTACTCGTTTTACTCGTTTTACTCGTTTTACTCGTTTTACTCGTTTTACTCGTTTTACTGGTTTTACTCGTTTTACTAGTTTTGCTCGTTTTACTCGTTCTACTCGTTCTACTCGTTTTACTCGTTTTACTAGTTTTGCTCGTTTTACTCGTTCTACCCGTTCTACTCGTTTTACTCGTTTTACTCGTTTTACTCGTTTTACTCGTTTTACTCGTTTTACTCGTTTTACTCGTTTTACTCGTTTTACTCGTTTTACTGGTTTTACTCGTTTTACTGGTTTTGCTCGTTTTACTCGTTTTACTCGTTTTACTCGTTTTACTCGTTTTACTCGTTTTACTCGTTTTACTCGTTTTACGCGTTTTACTCGTATTACTCGTTTTACTCGGTTTACTCGTATTACTCGTATTACTCGTTTTACTCGTTTTACTCGTTTTACGCGTTTTACTCGTATTACTCGTTTTACTCGTTTTACTCGTTTTACTCGTTTTACGCGTTTTACTCGTTTTACTCGTATTACTCGTTTTACTCGTATTACTCGTTTTACTCGTTTTACTCGTTTTACTCGTTTTACTCGTTTTACTCGTTTTACGCGTTTTACTCGGTTTACTCGTATTACTCGTTCTACTCGTTTTACTCGTTCTACTCGTTTTACTCGTTCTACTCGTTTTACTCGTTCTACTCGTTTTACTCGTTTTACTCGTTTTACTCGTTTTACTCGTTTTACTCGTTTTACTTGTTTTACTCGTTTTACTCGTTTTACTCGTTTTACTCGTTTTACTCGTTTTACTCGTTTTACTCGTTTTACTCGTTTTACTCGTTTTACTCGTTTTACTCGTTTTACTCGTTTTACTCGTTTTACTCGTTTTACTCGTTTTACTCGATTTACTCGTTTTACTCGTTTTACGCGTTTTACTCGTTTTACTCGTTTTACTCGTATTACTCGTTTTACTCGTTTTACTCGTTTTACTCGTTTTACCCGTTTTACTCGATTTACTCGTTTTACTCGTTTTACTCGTTTTACCCGTTTTACTCGATTTACTCGTTTTACTCGTTTTACTCGTTTTACTAGTTTTACTCGTTTTACTCGTTTTACTCGTTTTACTCGTTTTACTCGTTTTACTCGTTTTACTCGTTTTACTCGTTTTACTCGTTTTACTCGTTTTACTCGTTTTACCCGTTTTACTCGTTTCGCTCGTTTTACTGGTTTTACTCGTTTTACTGGTTTTGCTCGTTTTACTAGTTTTGCTCGTTCTACTCGTTTTACTCGTTTTACTCGTTTTACTCGTTTTACTCGTTTTACTCGTTTTACTCGTTTTACTCGTTTTACGCGTTTTACTCGTTTTACTCGTATTACTCGTTTTACTCGTATTACTCGTTTTACTCGTTTTACTCGTTTTACCCGTTTTACTCGTTTTACTGGTTTTACTCGTTTTACTGGTTTTGCTCGTTTTACTAGTTTTGCTCGTTCTACTCGTTTTACTCGTTTTACTCGTTTTACTCGTTTTACTCGTTTTACTCGTTTTACTCGTTTTACTCGTTTTACGCGTTTTACTCGTTTTACTCGTATTACTCGTTTTACTCGTATTACTCGTTTTACTCGTTTTACTCGTTTTACCCGTTTTACTCGTTTTACTCGTTTTACTCGTTTTACTCGTGTTACTCGTTTTACTCGTTTTACTAGTTTTGCTCGTTTTACTCGTTCTACCCGTTCTACTCGTTTTACTCGTTTTACCCGTTTTACTCGTTTTACTCGATTTACTCGTTTTACTCGTTTTACTCGTTTTACTCGTTTTACTCGTTTTACTCGTTTTACGCGTTTTACTCGTATTACTCGTTTTACTCGTTTTACTCGTTTTACTCGTTTTACGCGTTTTACTCGTTTTACTCGTATTACTCGTTTTACTCGTATTACTCGTTTTACTCGTTTTACTCGTTTTACTCGTTTTACTCGTTTTACTCGTTTTACGCGTTTTACTCGGTTTACTCGTATTACTCGTTCTACTCGTTTTACTCGTTCTACTCGTTTTACTCGTTCTACTCGTTTTACTCGTTCTACTCGTTTTACTCGTTTTACTCGTTTTACTCGTTTTACTCGTTTTACTCGTTTTACTTGTTTTACTCGTTTTACTCGTTTTACTCGTTTTACTCGTTTTACTCGTTTTACTCGTTTTACTCGTTTTACTCGTTTTACTCGTTTTACTCGTTTTACTCGTTTTACTCGTTTTACTCGTTTTACTCGTTTTACTCGATTTACTCGTTTTACTCGTTTTACGCGTTTTACTCGTTTTACTCGTTTTACTCGTATTACTCGTTTTACTCGTTTTACTCGTTTTACTCGTTTTACCCGTTTTACTCGATTTACTCGTTTTACTCGTTTTACTCGTTTTACCCGTTTTACTCGATTTACTCGTTTTACTCGTTTTACTCGTTTTACTAGTTTTACTCGTTTTACTCGTTTTACTCGTTTTACTCGTTTTACTCGTTTTACTCGTTTTACTCGTTTTACTCGTTTTACTCGTTTTACTCGTTTTACTCGTTTTACCCGTTTTACTCGTTTCGCTCGTTTTACTGGTTTTACTCGTTTTACTGGTTTTGCTCGTTTTACTAGTTTTGCTCGTTCTACTCGTTTTACTCGTTTTACTCGTTTTACTCGTTTTACTCGTTTTACTCGTTTTACTCGTTTTACTCGTTTTACGCGTTTTACTCGTTTTACTCGTATTACTCGTTTTACTCGTATTACTCGTTTTACTCGTTTTACTCGTTTTACCCGTTTTACTCGTTTTACTGGTTTTACTCGTTTTACTGGTTTTGCTCGTTTTACTAGTTTTGCTCGTTCTACTCGTTTTACTCGTTTTACTCGTTTTACTCGTTTTACTCGTTTTACTCGTTTTACTCGTTTTACTCGTTTTACGCGTTTTACTCGTTTTACTCGTATTACTCGTTTTACTCGTATTACTCGTTTTACTCGTTTTACTCGTTTTACCCGTTTTACTCGTTTTACTCGTTTTACTCGTTTTACTCGTGTTACTCGTTTTACTCGTTTTACTAGTTTTGCTCGTTTTACTCGTTTTACTCGATTTACTCGTTTTACTCGTTTTACTCGTTTTACTCGTTTTACTCGTTTTACTCGTTTTACTCGTTTTACTCGTTTTACTCGTTTTACTCGTTTTACTCGTTTTACGCGTTTTACTCGTTTTACTCGTATTACTCGTTTTACTCGTATTACTCGTTTTACTCGTTTTACTCGTTTTACTCGTTTTACCCGTTTTACTCGATTTACTCGTTTTACTCGTTTTACTCGTTTTACTCGTTTTACTCGTTTTACGCGTTTTACTCGTTTTACTCGTATTACTCGTTTTACTCGTATTACTCGTTTTACTCGTTTTACCCGTTTTACTCGTTTTACTCGTTTTACTCGTTTTACTCGTTTTACTCGTGTTACTCGTTTTACTCGTTTTACTAGTTTTGCTCGTTTTACTCGTTCTACTCGTTCTACTCGTTTTACTCGTTTTACTCGTTTTACTCGTTTTACTCGTTTTACTCGTTTTACTCGTTTTACTCGTTTTACTCGTTTTACTCGTTTTACTCGTTTTACTCGTTTTACTCGTTTTACTCGTTTTACTCGTTTTACTGGTTTTACTCGTTTTACTAGTTTTGCTCGTTTTACTAGTTTTGCTCGTTCTACTCGTTTTACTCGTTTTACTCGTTTTACTCGTTTTACTCGTTTTACTCGTTTTACCCGTTTTACTCGTTTTACTCGTTTTACTCGTTTTACTCGGTTCACTCGTTTCACTCGTTTCACTCGTTTCACTCGTTTCACTCGTTTCACTCGTTTCACTCGTTTCACTCGTATTACTCGTTTTACTCGTTTTACTAGTTTTGCTCGTTTTACTCGTTCTACTCGTTCTACTCGTTCTACTCGTTTTAATCGTTTTACTCGTTTTACTCGTTTTACTCGTTTTACTCGTTTTACTCGTTTTACTCGTTTTACTCGTTTTACTGGTTTTACTCGTTTTACTGGTTTTACTCGTTTTACTGGTTTTGCTCGTTTTACTAGTTTTGCTCGTTCTACTCGTTTTACTCGTTTTACTCGTTTTACTCGTTTTGCTCGTTTTACTCGTTTTACTCGTTTTACTCGTTTTACTCGTTTTACTCGTTTTACTCGTTTTACTCGTTTTACTCGTTTTACTCGTTTTACTCGTTTTACTCGTTTTACTCGTTTTACTCGTTTTACTCGTTTTACTCGTTTTACTCGTTTTACTCGTTTTACTCGTTTTACTCGTTTTACTGGTTTTACTCGTTTTACTAGTTTTGCTCGTTTTACTCGTTCTACTCGTTCTACTCGTTTTACTCGTTCTACTCGTTTTACTCGTTCTACTCGTTTTACTCGTTTTACTCGTTTTACTCGTTTTACTCGTTTTACTCGTTTTACTTGTTTTACTCGTTTTACTCGTTTTACTCGTTTTACTCGTTTTACTCGTTTTACTCGTTTTACTCGTTTTACTCGTTTTACTCGTTTTACTCGTTTTACTCGTTTTACTCGTTTTACTCGTTTTACTCGTTTTACTCGATTTACTCGTTTTACTCGTTTTACGCGTTTTACTCGTTTTACTCGTTTTACTCGTATTACTCGTTTTACTCGTTTTACTCGTTTTACTCGTTTTACCCGTTTTACTCGATTTACTCGTTTTACTCGTTTTACTCGTTTTACCCGTTTTACTCGATTTACTCGTTTTACTCGTTTTACTCGTTTTACTAGTTTTACTCGTTTTACTCGTTCTACTCGTTTTACTCGTTCTACTCGTTTTACTCGTTTTACTCGTTTTACTCGTTTTACTCGTTTTACTCGTTTTACTACTCGTTTTACTCGTTTTACTCGTTTTACTCGTTTTACTCGTTTTACCCGTTTTACTCGTTTCGCTCGTTTTACTGGTTTTACTCGTTTTACTGGTTTTGCTCGTTTTACTAGTTTTGCTCGTTCTACTCGTTTTACTCGTTTTACTCGTTTTACTCGTTTTTACTCGTTTTACTCGTTTTACTCGTTTTACTCGTTTTACGCGTTTTACTCGTTTTACTCGTATTACTCGTTTTACTCGTATTACTCGTTTTACTCGTTTTACTCGTTTTACCCGTTTTACTCGTTTTACTGGTTTTACTCGTTTTACTGGTTTTGCTCGTTTTACTAGTTTTGCTCGTTCTACTCGTTTTACTCGTTTTACTCGTTTTACTCGTTTTACTCGTTTTACTCGTTTTACTCGTTTTACTCGTTTTACGCGTTTTACTCGTTTTACTCGTATTACTCGTTTTACTCGTATTACTCGTTTTACTCGTTTTACTCGTTTTACCCGTTTTACTCGTTTTACTCGTTTTACTCGTTTTACTCGTGTTACTCGTTTTACTCGTTTTACTAGTTTTGCTCGTTTTACTCGTTCTACCCGTTCTACTCGTTTTACTCGTTTTACCCGTTTTACTCGTTTTACTCGATTTACTCGTTTTACTCGTTTTACTCGTTTTACTCGTTTTACTCGTTTTACTCGTTTTACTCGTTTTACTCGTTTTACTCGTTTTACTCGTTTTACTCGTTTTACGCGTTTTACTCGTTTTACTCGTATTACTCGTTTTACTCGTATTACTCGTTTTACTCGTTTTACTCGTTTTACTCGTTTTACCCGTTTTACTCGATTTACTCGTTTTACTCGTTTTACTCGTTTTACTCGTTTTACTCGTTTTACGCGTTTTACTCGTTTTACTCGTATTACTCGTTTTACTCGTATTACTCGTTTTACTCGTTTTACCCGTTTTACTCGTTTTACTCGTTTTACTCGTTTTACTCGTTTTACTCGTGTTACTCGTTTTACTCGTTTTACTAGTTTTGCTCGTTTTACTCGTTCTACTCGTTCTACTCGTTTTACTCGTTTTACTCGTTTTACTCGTTTTACTCGTTTTACTCGTTTTACTCGTTTTACTCGTTTTACTCGTTTTACTCGTTTTACTCGTTTTACTCGTTTTACTCGTTTTACTCGTTTTACTCGTTTTACTGGTTTTACTCGTTTTACTAGTTTTGCTCGTTTTACTAGTTTTGCTCGTTCTACTCGTTTTACTCGTTTTACTCGTTTTACTCGTTTTACTCGTTTTACTCGTTTTACCCGTTTTACTCGTTTTACTCGTTTCACTCGTTTCACTCGTTTCACTCGTTTCACTCGTTTCACTCGTTTCACTCGTTTCACTCGTTTCACTCGTTTCACTCGTTTCACTCGTTTCACTCGTATTACTCGTTTTACTCGTTTTACTCGTTTTACTCGTTTTACTCGTTTTACTCGTTTTACTCGTTTTACTAGTTTTGCTCGTTTTACTCGTTCTACTCGTTCTACTCGTTCTACTCGTTTTAATCGTTTTACTCGTTTTACTCGTTTTACTCGTTTTACTCGTTTTACTCGTTTTACTCGTTTTACTCGTTTTACTGGTTTTACTCGTTTTACTGGTTTTACTCGTTTTACTGGTTTTGCTCGTTTTACTAGTTTTGCTCGTTCTACTCGTTCTACTCGTTTTACTCGTTTTACTCGTTTTACTCGTTTTACTCGTTTTACTCGTTTTACTCGTTTTACTCGTTTTACTCGTTTTACTCGTTTTACTCGTTTTACTCGTTTTACTCGTTTTACTCGTTTTACTCGTTTTACTCGTTTTACTCGTTTTACTCGTTTTACTCGTTTTACTCGTTTTACTGGTTTTACTCGTTTTACTAGTTTTGCTCGTTTTACTCGTTCTACTCGTTCTACTCGTTTTACTCGTTTTACTAGTTTTGCTCGTTTTACTCGTTCTACACGTTCTACTCGTTTTACTCGTTTTACTCGTTTTACTCGTTTTACTCGTTTTACTCGTTTTACTCGTTTTACTCGTTTTACTCGTTTTACTCGTTTTACTCGTTTTACTCGTTTTACTGTTTTACTCGTTTTACTGGTTTTGCTCGTTTTACTCGTTTTACTCGTTTTACTCGTTTTACTCGTTTTACTCGTTTTACTCGTTTTACTCGTTTTACTCGTTTTACTCGTTTTACTCGTTTTACTCGTTTTACGCGTTTTACTCGTATTACTCGTTTTACTCGGTTTACTCGTATTACTCGTATTACTCGTTTTACTCGTTTTACTCGTTTTACTCGTTTTACGCGTTTTACTCGTATTACTCGTTTTACTCGTTTTACTCGTTTTACTCGTTTTACGCGTTTTACTCGTTTTACTCGTATTACTCGTTTTACTCGTATTACTCGTTTTACTCGTTTTACTCGTTTTACTCGTTTTACTCGTTTTACTCGTTTTACTCGTTTTACGCGTTTTACTCGTATTACTCGTTTTACTCGGTTTACTCGTATTACTCGTTCTACTCGTTTTACTCGTTCTACTCGTTTTACTCGTTCTACTCGTTTTACTCGTTCTACTCGTTTTACTCGTTTTACTCGTTTTACTCGTTTTACTCGTTTTACTCGTTTTACTCGTTTTACTCGTTTTACTCGTTTTACTCGTTTTACTCGTTTTACTCGTTTTACTCGTTTTACTCGTTTTACTCGTTTTACTCGATTTACTCGTTTTACTCGTTTTACGCGTTTTACTCGTTTTACTCGTTTTACTCGTATTACTCGTTTTACTCGTTTTACTCGTTTTACTCGTTTTACCCGTTTTACTCGATTTACTCGTTTTACTCGTTTTACTCGTTTTACCCGTTTTACTCGATTTACTCGTTTTACTCGTTTTACTCGTTTTACTAGTTTTACTCGTTTTACTCGTTTTACTCGTTTTACTCGTTTTACTCGTTTTACTCGTTTTACTCGTTTTACTCGTTTTACTCGTTTTACCCGTTTTACTCGTTTCGCTCGTTTTACTGGTTTTACTCGTTTTACTGGTTTTGCTCGTTTTACTAGTTTTGCTCGTTCTACTCGTTTTACTCGTTTTACTCGTTTTACTCGTTTTACTCGTTTTACTCGTTTTACTCGTTTTACGCGTTTTACTCGTTTTACTCGTATTACTCGTTTTACTCGTATTACTCGTTTTACTCGTTTTACTCGTTTTACCCGTTTTACTCGTTTTACTGGTTTTACTCGTTTTACTGGTTTTGCTCGTTTTACTAGTTTTGCTCGTTCTACTCGTTTTACTCGTTTTACTCGTTTTACTCGTTTTACTCGTTTTACTCGTTTTACTCGTTTTACTCGTTTTACTCGTTTTACTCGTTTAACGCGTTTTACTCGTTTTACTCGTATTACTCGTTTTACTCGTATTACTCGTTTTACTCGTTTTACTCGTTTTACCCGTTTTACTCGTTTTACTCGTTTTACTCGTTTTACTCGTGTTACTCGTTTTACTCGTTTTACTAGTTTTGCTCGTTTTACTCGTTCTACCCGTTCTACTCGTTTTACTCGTTTTACCCGTTTTACTCGTTTTACTCGATTTACTCGTTTTACTCGTTTTACTCGTTTTACTCGTTTTACTCGTTTTACTCGTTTTACTCGTTTTACTCGTTTTACTCGTTTTACTCGTTTTACT
Source organism: Andrena cerasifolii (assembly GCF_050908995.1). Classification (NCBI taxonomy): domain Eukaryota; kingdom Metazoa; phylum Arthropoda; class Insecta; order Hymenoptera; family Andrenidae; genus Andrena; species Andrena cerasifolii. Next base: position 11,385 of record NW_027486297.1, read on the forward strand.
CGTTTTACTCGTTTTACTCGTTTTACTCGTTTTACGCGTTTTACTCGTTTTACTCGTATTACTCGTTTTACTCGTATTACTCGTTTTACTCGTTTTACTCGTTTTACTCGTTTTACCCGTTTTACTCGATTTACTCGTTTTACTCGTTTTACTCGTTTTACTCGTTTTACTCGTTTTACGCGTTTTACTCGTTTTACTCGTATTACTCGTTTTACTCGTATTACTCGTTTTACTCGTTTTACCCGTTTTACTCGTTTTACTCGTTTTACTCGTTTTACTCGTTTTACTCGTGTTACTCGTTTTACTCGTTTTACTAGTTTTGCTCGTTTTACTCGTTCTACTCGTTCTACTCGTTTTACTCGTTTTACTCGTTTTACTCGTTTTACTCGTTTTACGCGTTTTACTCGTTTTACTCGTATTACTCGTTTTACTCGTATTACTCGTTTTACTCGTTTTACCCGTTTTACTCGTTTTACTCGTTTTACTCGTTTTACTCGTTTTACTCGTGTTACTCGTTTTACTCGTTTTACTAGTTTTGCTCGTTTTACTCGTTCTACTCGTTCTACTCGTTTTACTCGTTTTACTCGTTTTACTCGTTTTACTCGTTTTACTCGTTTTACTCGTTTTACTCGTTTTACTCGTTTTACTCGTTTTACTCGTTTTACTCGTTTTACTCGTTTTACTCGTTTTACTCGATTTACTCGTTTTACTCGTTTTACGCGTTTTACTCGTTTTACTCGTTTTACTCGTATTACTCGTTTTACTCGTTTTACTCGTTTTACTCGTTTTACTCGTTTTACTCGTTTTACCCGTTTTACTCGATTTACTCGTTTTACTCGTTTTACTCGTTTTACTAGTTTTACTCGTTTTACTCGTTTTACTCGTTTTACTCGTTTTACTCGTTTTACTCGTTTTACTCGTTTTACTCGTTTTACTCGTTTTACTCGTTTTACTCGTTTTACCCGTTTTACTCGTTTCGCTCGTTTTACTGGTTTTACTCGTTTTACTGGTTTTGCTCGTTTTACTAGTTTTGCTCGTTCTACTCGTTTTACTCGTTTTACTCGTTTTACTCGTTTTACTCGTTTTACTCGTTTTACTCGTTTTACGCGTTTTACTCGTTTTACTCGTTTTACTGGTTTTACTAGTTTTGCTCGTTTTACTCGTTCTACTCGTTCTACTCGTTCTACTCGTTTTACTCGTTTTACTCGTTTTACTCGTTTTACTAGTTTTGCTCGTTTTGCTCGTTTTGCTCGTTTTACTGGTATTACTGGTTTTACTCGTTTTACTCGTTTTACTCGTTTTACTCGTTTTACTCGTTTTACTCGTTTTACTCGTTTTACTCGTTTTACGCGTTTTACTCGTTTTACTCGTTTTACTCGTATTACTCGTTTTACTCGTTTTACTCGTTTTACTCGTTTTACCCGTTTTACTCGATTTACTCGTTTTACTCGTTTTACTCGTTTTACCCGTTTTACTCGATTTACTCGTTTTACTCGTTTTACTCGTTTTACTAGTTTTACTCGTTTTACTCGTTTTACTCGTTTTACTCGTTTTACTCGTTTTACTCGTTTTACTCGTTTTACTCGTTTTACTCGTTTTACCCGTTTTACTCGTTTCGCTCGTTTTACTGGTTTTACTCGTTTTACTGGTTTTGCTCGTTTTACTAGTTTTGCTCGTTCTACTCGTTTTACTCGTTTTACTCGTTTTACTCGTTTTACTCGTTTTACTCGTTTTACTCGTTTTACTCGTTTTACGCGTTTTACTCGTTTTACTCGTATTACTCGTTTTACTCGTATTACTCGTTTTACTCGTTTTACTCGTTTTACCCGTTTTACTCGTTTTACTCGTTTTACTCGTTTTACTCGTTTTACTCGTTTTACTCGTTTTACGCGTTTTACTCGTTTTACTCGTATTACTCGTTTTACTCGTATTACTCGTTTTACTCGTTTTACCCGTTTTACTCGTTTTACTCGTTTTACTCGTTTTACTCGTTTTACTCGTGTTACTCGTTTTACTCGTTTTACTAGTTTTGCTCGTTTTACTCGTTCTACTCGTTCTACTCGTTTTACTCGTTTTACTCGTTTTACTCGTTTTACTCGTTTTACTCGTTTTACTCGTTTTACTCGTTTTACTCGTTTTACTCGTTTTACTCGTTTTACTGGTTTTACTCGTTTTACTAGTTTTGCTCGTTTTACTAGTTTTGCTCGTTCTACTCGTTTTACTCGTTTTACTCGTTTTACTCGTTTTGCTCGTTTTACTCGTTTTACTCGTTTTACTCGTTTTACTGGTTTTACTCGTTTTACTCGTTTTACTCGTTTTACTCGTTTTACTCGTTTTACTCGTTTTACTCGTTTTACTCGTTTTACTCGTTTTACTCGTTTTACTCGTTTTACTCGTTTTACTCGTTTTACTCGTTTTACTCGTTTTACTCGTTTTACTCGTTTTACTCGTTTTACTCGTTTTACTCGTTTTACTCGTTTTACTCGTTTTACTGGTTTTACTAGTTTTGCTCGTTTTACTCGTTCTACTCGTTCTACTCGTTCTACTCGTTTTACTCGTTTTACTCGTTTTACTAGTTTTGCTCGTTTTGCTCGTTTTGCTCGTTTTGCTCGTTTTACTGGTATTACTGGTTTTACTCGTTTTACTCGTTTTACTCGTTTTACTCGTTTTACTCGTTTTACTCGTTTTACTCGTTTTACTCGTTTTACTCGTTTTACTCGTTTTACTCGTTTTACTCGTTTTACTCGTTTTACTCGTTTTACTCGTTTTACTGGTTTTACTCGTTTTACTTGTTTTACTGGTTTTACTCGTTTTACTAGTTTTGCTCGTTTTACTAGTTTTGCTCGTTCTACTCGTTTTACTCGTTTTACTCGTTTTACTCGTTTTGCTCGTTTTACTCGTTTTACTCGTTTTACTCGTTTTACTGGTTTTACTCGTTTTACTCGTTTTACTCGTTTTACTCGTTTTACTCGTTTTACTCGTTTTACTCGTTTTACTCGTTTTACTCGTTTTACTCGTTTTACTCGTTTTACTCGTTTTACTCGTTTTACTCGTTTTACTCGTTTTACTCGTTTTACTCGTTTTACTCGTTTTACTCGTTTTACTCGTTTTACTCGTTTTACTCGTTTTACTCGTTTTACTCGTTTTACTCGTTTTACTCGTTTTACTCGTTTTACTCGTTTTACTCGTTTTACTCGTTTTACTCGTTTTACTGGTTTTACTAGTTTTGCTCGTTTTACTCGTTCTACTCGTTCTACTCGTTCTACTCGTTCTACTCGTTCTACTCGTTTTACTCGTTTTACTAGTTTTGCTCGTTTTGCTCGTTTTGCTCGTTTTACTGGTTTTACTGGTTTTACTCGTTTTACTCGTTTTACTCGTTTTACTCGTTTTACTCGTTTTACTCGTTTTACTCGTTTTACTCGTTTTACTCGTTTTACTCGTTTTACTCGTTTTACTCGTTTTACTCGTTTTACTCGTTTTACTCGTTTTACTCGTTTTACTCGTTTTACTCGTTTTACTCGTTTTACTCGTTTTACTCGTTTTACTCGTTTTACTCGTTTTACTCGTTTTACTCGTTTTACTCGTATTACTCGTTTTACTCGTTTTACGCGTTTTACTCGTTTTACTCGTTTTACTCGTTTTACTAGTTTTGCTCGTTTTACTAGTTTTGCTCGTTTTACTCGTTTTACTGGTTTTACTCGTTTTACTGGTTTTACTCGTTTTACTCGTTTTACTCGTTTTACTCGTTTTACTCGTTTTACTCGTTTTACTCGTTTTACTCGTTTTACTCGTTTTACTCGTTTTACTCGTTTTACTCGTTTTACGCGTTTTACTCGTATTACTCGTTTTACTCGGTTTACTCGTATTACTCGTATTACTCGTTTTACTCGTTTTACTCGTTTTACTCGTTTTACTCGTTTTACTCGTTTTACTCGTTTTACTCGTTTTACCCGTTTTACTCGTTTTACTCGATTTACTCGTTTTACTCGTTTTACTCGTTTTACTCGTTTTACTCGTTTTACTCGTTTTACTCGTTTTACTCGTTTTACTCGTTTTACTCGTTTTACTCGTTTTACTCGTTTTACTCGTTTTACTCGTGTTACTCGTTTTACTCGTTTTACTAGTTTTGCTCGTTCTACTCGTTCTACTCGTTCTACTCGTTTTACTCGTTTTACTCGTTTTACTCGTTTTACTCGTTTTACTCGTTTTACTCGTTTTACTCGTTTTACTCGTTTTACTCGTTTTACTCGTTTTACTGGTTTTGCTCGTTTTACTAGTTTTGCTCGTTCTACTCGTTTTACTCGTTTTACTCGTTTTGCTCGTTTTACTCGTTTTACTCGTTTTACTGGTTTTACTGGTTTTGCTCGTTTTACTCGTTTTACTCGTTTTACTCGTTTTACTCGTTTTACTCGTTTTACTCGTTTTACTCGTTTTACTCGTTTTACTCGTTTTACTCGTTTTACTCGTTTTACTCGTTTTACTCGTTTTACTCGTTTTACTCGTTTTACTCGTTTTACTCGTTTTACTCGTTTTACTCGTTTTACTCGTTTTACTCGTTTTACTCGTTTTACTCGTTTTACTCGTTTTACTCGTTTTACTCGTTTTACTCGTTTTACTCGTTTTACTCGTTTTACTGGTTTTACTCGTTTTACTGGTTTTGCTCGTTTTACTAGTTTTGCTCGTTCTACTCGTTTTACTCGTTTTACTCGTTTTACTCGTTTTGCTCGTTTTACTCGTTTTACTCGTTTTACTGGTTTTACTCGTTTTACTCGTTTTACTCGTTTTACTCGTTTTACTCGTTTTACTCGTTTTACTCGTTTTACTCGTTTTACTCGTTTTACTCGTTTTACTCGTTTTACGCGTTTTACTCGTTTTACTCGTATTACTCGTTTTACTCGTATTACTCGTTTTACTCGTTTTACTCGTTTTACTCGTTTTAACCCGTTTTACTCGATTTACTCGTTTTACTCGTTTTACTCGTTTTACTCGTTTTACGCGTTTTACTCGTTTTACTCGTATTACTCGTTTCACTCGTATTACTCGTTTTACTCGTTTTACTCGTTTTACCCGTTTTACTCGATTTACTCGTTTTACTCGTTTTACTCGTTTTACTAGTTTTACTCGTTTTACTCGTTTTACTCGTTTTACTCGTTTTACTCGTTTTACTTGTTTTACTCGTTTTGCTAGTTTTACTCGTTTTACTCGTATTACTCGTTTTACTCGTTTTACGCGTTTTACTCGTTTTACTCGTTTTACTCGTTTTACTAGTTTTGCTCGTTTTACTAGTTTTGCTCGTTTTACTCGTTTTACTGGTTTTACTCGTTTTACTCGTTTTACTCGTTTTACTCGTTTTACTCGTTTTACTCGTTTTACTCGTTTTACTCGTTTTACTCGTTTTACTCGTTTTACTCGTTTTACTCGTTTTACTCGTTTACTCGTTTTACTCGTTTTACGCGTTTTACTCGTTTTACGCGTTTTACTCGGTTTACTCGTTTTACTCGTTTTACTCGTTTTACTCGTTTTACTCGTTTTACTCGTTTTACTCGTTTTACTCGTTTTACGCGTTTTACTCGTTTTACGCGTTTTACTCGTATTACTCGTTTTACTCGGTTTACTCGTTTTACTCGTTTTACTCGTTTTACTCGTTTTACTCGTTTTACCCGTTTTACTCGTTTTACTCGATTTACTCGTTTTACTCGTTTTACTCGTTTTACTCGTTTTACTCGTTTTACTCGTTTTACTCGTTTTACTCGTTTTACTCGTTTTACTCGTTTTACTCGTTTTACTCGTTTTACTCGTTTTACTCGTTTTACTCGTTTTACTCGTTTTACTAGTTTTGCTCGTTTTACTCGTTTTACTCGTTTTACTCGTTTTACTCGTTTTCCTCGTTTTACTCGTTTTGCTCGATTTACTCGTTTTACTCGTTTTACTCGTTTTACTCGTTTTACTCGTTTTACTCGTTTTACTCGTTTTACTCGTATTACTCGTTTTACTCGTTTTACGCGTTTTATTCGTTTTACTCGTATTACTCGTTTTACTCGTATTACTCGTTTTACTCGTTTTACTCGTTTTACTCGTTTTCCTCGTTTTACTCGTTTTACTCGTTTTACTCGTTTTACTCGTTTTACTCGTTTTACTCGTTTTACTCGTTTTACTCGTTTTACTCGTTTTACTCGTTTTACTCGTTTTACTCGTTTTACTCGTTTTACTCGTATTACTCGTTTTACTCGTTTTACTCGTTTTACTCGTTTTACTCGTTTTACTCGTTTTACTCGTTTTACCCGTTTTACTCGATTTACTCGTTTTACTCGTTTTACTCGTTTTACTAGTTTTACTCGTTTTACTCGTTTTACTCGTTTTACTCGTTTTACTCGTTTTACTCGTTTTACTCGTTTTACTCGTTTTACTCGTTTTACTCGTTTTACTCGTTTTACCCGTTTTACTCGTTTCGCTCGTTTTACTGGTTTTACTCGTTTTACTGGTTTTGCTCGTTTTACTAGTTTTGCTCGTTCTACTCGTTTTACTCGTTTTACTCGTTTTACTCGTTTTACTCGTTTTACTCGTTTTACTCGTTTTACTCGTTTTACGCGTTTTACTCGTTTTACTCGTTTTACTCGTTTTACTCGTTTTACTGGTTTTACTAGTTTTGCTCGTTTTACTCGTTCTACTCGTTCTACGTTCTACTCGTTCTACTCGTTTTACTCGTTTTACTCGTTTTACTAGTTTTGCTCGTTTTGCTCGTTTTGCTCGTTTTACTGGTATTACTGGTTTTACTCGTTTTACTCGTTTTACTCGTTTTACTCGTTTTACTCGTTTTACTCGTTTTACTCGTTTTACTCGTTTTACTAGTTTTACTCGTTTTACTCGTTTTACTCGTTTTACTCGTTTTACTCGTTTTTACTCGTTTTACTCGTTTTACTCGTTTTACTCGTTTTACCCGTTTTACTCGTTTCGCTCGTTTTACTGGTTTTACTCGTTTTACTGGTTTTGCTCGTTTTACTAGTTTTGCTCGTTCTACTCGTTTTACTCGTTTTACTCGTTTTACTCGTTTTACTCGTTTTACTCGTTTTACTCGTTTTACTCGTTTTACGCGTTTTACTCGTTTTACTCGTATTACTCGTTTTACTCGTATTACTCGTTTTACTCGTTTTACTCGTTTTACCCGTTTTACTCGTTTTACTCGTTTTACTCGTTTTACTCGTTTTACTCGTTTTACTCGTTTTACGCGTTTTACTCGTTTTACTCGTATTACTCGTTTTACTCGTATTACTCGTTTTACTCGTTTTACTCGTTTTACTCGTTTTACCCGTTTTACTCGATTTACTCGTTTTACTCGTTTTACTCGTTTTACTCGTTTTACGCGTTTTACTCGTTTTACTCGTATTACTCGTTTTACTCGTATTACTCGTTTTACTCGTTTTACCCGTTTTACTCGTTTTACTCGTTTTACTCGTTTTACTCGTTTTACTCGTGTTACTCGTTTTACTCGTTTTACTAGTTTTGCTCGTTTTACTCGTTCTACTCGTTCTACTCGTTTTACTCGTTTTACTCGTTTTACTCGTTTTACTCGTTTTACTCGTTTTACTGGTTTTACTCGTTTTACTAGTTTTGCTCGTTTTACTAGTTTTGCTCGTTCTACTCGTTTTACTCGTTTTACTCGTTTTACTCGTTTTGCTCGTTTTACTCGTTTTACTCGTTTTACTCGTTTTACTGGTTTTACTCGTTTTACTCGTTTTACTCGTTTTACTCGTTTTACTCGTTTTACTCGTTTTACTCGTTTTACTCGTTTTACTCGTTTTACTCGTTTTACTCGTTTTACTCGTTTTACTCGTTTTACTCGTTTTACTCGTTTTACTCGTTTTACTCGTTTTACTCGTTTTACTCGTTTTACTCGTTTTACTGGTTTTACTAGTTTTGCTCGTTTTACTCGTTCTACTCGTTCTACTCGTTCTACTCGTTTTACTCGTTTTACTCGTTTTACTAGTTTTGCTCGTTTTGCTCGTTTTGCTCGTTTTGCTCGTTTTACTGGTATTACTGGTTTTACTCGTTTTACTCGTTTTACTCGTTTTACTCGTTTTACTCGTTTTACTCGTTTTACTCGTTTTACTCGTTTTACTCGTTTTACTCGTTTTACTCGTTTTACTCGTTTTACTCGTTTTACTCGTTTTACTGGTTTTACTCGTTTTACTTGTTTTACTGGTTTTACTCGTTTTACTAGTTTTGCTCGTTTTACTAGTTTTGCTCGTTCTACTCGTTTTACTCGTTTTACTCGTTTTACTCGTTTTGCTCGTTTTACTCGTTTTACTCGTTTTACTCGTTTTACTGGTTTTACTCGTTTTACTCGTTTTACTCGTTTTACTCGTTTTACTCGTTTTACTCGTTTTACTCGTTTTACTCGTTTTACTCGTTTTACTCGTTTTACTCGTTTTACTCGTTTTACTCGTTTTACTCGTTTTACTCGTTTTACTCGTTTTACTCGTTTTACTCGTTTTACTCGTTTTACTCGTTTTACTCGTTTTACTCGTTTTACTCGTTTTACTCGTTTTACTCGTTTTACTCGTTTTACTCGTTTTACTCGTTTTACTCGTTTACTCGTTTTACTCGTTTTACTCGTTTTACTCGTTTTACTCGTTTTACTCGTTTTACTCGTTTTACTGGTTTTACTAGTTTTGCTCGTTTTACTCGTTCTACTCGTTCTACTCGTTCTACTCGTTCTACTCGTTTTACTCGTTTTACTAGTTTTGCTCGTTTTGCTCGTTTTGCTCGTTTTACTGGTTTTACTGGTTTTACTCGTTTTACTCGTTTTACTCGTTTTACTCGTTTTACTCGTTTTACTCGTTTTACTCGTTTTACTCGTTTTACTCGTTTTACTCGTTTTACTCGTTTTACTCGTTTTACTCGTTTTACTCGTTTTACTCGTTTTACTCGTTTTACTCGTTTTACTCGTTTTACTCGTTTTACTCGTTTTACTCGTTTTACTCGTTTTACTCGTTTTACTCGTTTTACTCGTTTTACTCGTTTTACTCGTTTTACTCGTTTTACTCGTTTTACTCGTATTACTCGTTTTACTCGTTTTACGCGTTTTACTCGTTTTACTCGTTTTACTCGTTTTACTAGTTTTGCTCGTTTTACTAGTTTTGCTCGTTTTACTCGTTTTACTGGTTTTACTCGTTTTACTGGTTTTACTCGTTTTACTCGTTTTACTCGTTTTACTCGTTTTACCCGTTTTACTCGTTTTACTCGATTTACTCGTTTTACTCGTTTTACTCGTTTTACTCGTTTTACTCGTTTTACTCGTTTTACTCGTTTTACTCGTTTTACTCGTTTTACTCGTTTTACTCGTTTTACTCGTTTTACTCGTTTTACTCGTGTTACTCGTTTTACTCGTTTTACTAGTTTTGCTCGTTCTACTCGTTCTACTCGTTCTACTCGTTTTACTCGTTTTACTCGTTTTACTCGTTTTACTCGTTTTACTCGTTTTACTCGTTTTACTCGTTTTACTCGTTTTACTCGTTTTACTCGTTTTACTCGTTTTACTCGTTTTACTCGTTTTACTCGTTTTACTCGTTTTACTGGTTTTGCTCGTTTTACTAGTTTTGCTCGTTCTACTCGTTTTACTCGTTTTACTCGTTTTGCTCGTTTTACTCGTTTTACTCGTTTTACTGGTTTTACTGGTTTTGCTCGTTTTACTCGTTTTACTCGTTTTACTCGTTTTACTCGTTTTACTCGTTTTACTCGTTTTACTCGTTTTACTCGTTTTACTCGTTTTACTCGTTTTACTCGTTTTACTCGTTTTACTCGTTTTACTCGTTTTACTCGTTTTACTCGTTTTACTCGTTTTACTCGTTTTACTCGTTTTACTCGTTTTACTCGTTTTACTCGTTTTACTCGTTTTACTCGTTTTACTCGTTTTACTCGTTTTACTCGTTTTACTCGTTTTACTCGTTTTACTCGTTTTACTCGTTTTACTGGTTTTACTCGTTTTACTGGTTTTGCTCGTTTTACTAGTTTTGCTCGTTCTACTCGTTTTACTCGTTTTACTCGTTTTACTCGTTTTGCTCGTTTTACTCGTTTTACTCGTTTTACTGGTTTTACTCGTTTTACTCGTTTTACTCGTTTTACTCGTTTTACTCGTTTTACTCGTTTTACTCGTTTTACTCGTTTTACTCGTTTTACTCGTTTTACTCGTTTTACGCGTTTTACTCGTTTTACTCGTATTACTCGTTTTACTCGTATTACTCGTTTTACTCGTTTTACTCGTTTTACCCGTTTTACTCGATTTACTCGTTTTACTCGTTTTACTCGTTTTACTCGTTTTACGCGTTTTACTCGTTTTACTCGTATTACTCGTTTCACTCGTATTACTCGTTTTACTCGTTTTACTCGTTTTACCCGTTTTACTCGATTTACTCGTTTTACTCGTTTTACTCGTTTTACTCGTTTTACTCGTTTTACTCGTATTACTCGTTTTACTCGTTTTACGCGTTTTACTCGTTTTACTCGTTTTACTCGTTTTACTAGTTTTGCTCGTTTTACTAGTTTTGCTCGTTTTACTCGTTTTACTGGTTTTACTCGTTTTACTCGTTTTACTCGTTTTACTCGTTTTACTCGTTTTACTCGTTTTACTCGTTTTACTCGTTTTACTCGTTTTACTCGTTTTACTCGTTTTACTCGTTTTACGCGTTTTACTCGTTTTACGCGTTTTACTCGGTTTACTCGTTTTACTCGTTTTACTCGTTTTACTCGTTTTACTCGTTTTACTCGTTTTACTCGTTTTACTCGTTTTACGCGTTTTACTCGTTTTACGCGTTTTACTCGTATTACTCGTTTTACTCGGTTTACTCGTTTTACTCGTTTTACTCGTTTTACTCGTTTTACTCGTTTTACCCGTTTTACTCGTTTTACTCGATTTACTCGTTTTACTCGTTTTACTCGTTTACTCGTTTTACTCGTTTTACTCGTTTTACTCGTTTTACTCGTTTTACTCGTTTTACTCGTTTTACTCGTTTTACTCGTTTTACTCGTTTTACTCGTTTTACTCGTTTACTCGTTTTACTCGTTTTACTCGTTTTACTCGTTTTACTCGTTTTACTAGTTTTGCTCGTTTTACTCGTTTTACTCGTTTTACTCGTTTTACTCGTTTTCCTCGTTTTACTCGTTTTGCTCGATTTACTCGTTTTACTCGTTTTACTCGTTTTACTCGTTTTACTCGTTTTACTCGTTTTACTCGTTTTACTCGTATTACTCGTTTTACTCGTTTTACGCGTTTTATTCGTTTTACTCGTATTACTCGTTTTACTCGTATTACTCGTTTTACTCGTTTTACTCGTTTTACTCGTTTTACTCGTTTTACTCGTTTTACTCGTTTTACTCGTTTTACTCGTTTTACTCGTTTTACTCGTTTTACTCGTTTTACTCGTTTTACTCGTTTTACTCGTTTTACTCGTTTTACTCGTTTTACTAGTTTTGCTCGTTTTACTCGTTTTACTGGTTTTACTCGTTTTACTCGTTTTACTCGTTTTACTCGTTTTACTCGTTTTACTCGTTTTACTCGTTTTACTCGTTTTACTCGTTTTACTCGTTTTACTCGTTTTACTCGTTTTACTCGTTTTACTCGTTTTACTCGTTTTACTCGTTTTACTCGTTTTACTCGTTTTACGCGTTTTACTCGTTTTACGCGTTTTACTCGTATTACTCGTTTTACTCGGTTTACTCGTTTTACTCGTTTTACTCGTTTTACTCGTTTTACTCGTTTTTACCCGTTTTACTCGTTTTACTCGATTTACTCGTTTTACTCGTTTTACTCGTTTTACTCGTTTTACTCGTTTTACTCGTTTTACTCGTTTTACTCGTTTTACTCGTTTTACTCGTTTTACTCGTTTTACTCGTTTTACTCGTTTTACTCGTTTTACTCGTTTTACTCGTTTTACTCGTTTTACTCGTTTTACTCGTTTTACTCGTTTTACTCGTTTTACTCGTTACTCGTTTTACTCGTTTTACTCGTTTTACTCGTTTTACTAGTTTTGCTCGTTTTACTCGTTTTACTCGTTTTACTCGTTTTCCTCGTTTTACTCGTTTTGCTCGATTTACTCGTTTTACTCGTTTTACTCGTTTTACTCGTTTTACTCGTTTTACTCGTTTTACTCGTTTTACTCGTTTTACTCGTTTTACTCGTTTTACTCGTATTACTCGTTTTACTCGTTTTACGCGTTTTATTCGTTTTACTCGTATTACTCGTTTTACTCGTATTACTCGTTTTACTCGTTTTACTCGTTTTACTCGTTTACTCGTTTTACTCGTTTTACGCGTTTTACTCGTTATACGCTTTTACTCGTATTACTCGTTTTACTCGGTTTACTCGTTTTACTCGTTTTACTCGTTTTACTCGTTTTACTCGTTTTACCCGTTTTACTCGTTTTACTCGATTTACTCGTTTTACTCGTTTTACTCGTTTTACTCGTTTTACTCGTTTACTCGTTTTACTCGTTTTACTCGTTTTACTCGTTTTACTCGTTTTACTCGTTTTACTCGTTTTACTCGTTTTACTCGTTTTACTCGTTTTACTCGTTTTACTCGTTTTACTAGTTTTGCTCGTTTTACTCGTTTTACTCGTTTTACTCGTTTTACTCGTTTTCCTCGTTTTACTCGTTTTGCTCGATTTACTCGTTTTACTCGTTTTACTCGTTTTACTCGTTTTACTCGTTTTACTCGTTTTACTCGTTTTACTCGTTTTACTCGTATTACTCGTTTTACTCGTTTTACGCGTTTTATTCGTTTTACTCGTATTACTCGTTTTACTCGTATTACTCGTTTTACTCGTTTTACTCGTTTTACTCGTTTT
>NW_027486298.1:0-24225 GCF_050908995.1 Andrena cerasifolii
CGAGCGAAACGAGTAGAACGAGCGAAACGAGTAGAACGAGCGAAACGAGTAGAACGAGCGAAACGAGTAGAACGAGCGAAACGAGTAGAACGAGCGAAACGAGTAGAACGAACAAACGAACAAACGAGTAAAACGAGTAAAACTAGTAAAACGAGTAAAACGAGTAAAACTAGTAAAACGAGTAAAACTAGTAAAACTAGTAAAACGAGTGAAACGAGTAAAACGAGTGAAACGAGTCAAACGAGGGAAACGAGTAAAACTAGTAAAACGAGTAAAACGAGCGAAACGAGTAAAACGAGCGAAACGAGTAGAACGAGCGAAACGAGTAGAACGAGCGAAACGAGTAGAACGAGCGAAACGAGTAGAACGAGCGAAACGAGTAGAACGAGCGAAACGAGTAGAACGAGCGAAACGAGTAGAACGAGCGAAACGAGTAGAACGAGCGAAACGAACAAACGAACAAACGAGTAAAACGAGTAAAACTAGTAAAACTAGTAAAACGAGCGAAACGAGTAAAACGAGCGAAACGAGTAAAACGAGCGAAACGAGTAAAACGAGCGAAACGAGTAGAACGAGCGAAACGAGTAGAACGAGCGAAACGAGTAGAACGAGCGAAACGAGTAGAACGAGCGAAACGAGTAGAACGAGCGAAACGAGTAGAACGAGCGAAACGAGTAGAACGAGGGAAACGAGTAAAACTAGTAAAACGAGTAAACGAGTAAAACGAGTAAAACTAGTAAAACGAGTAAAACTAGTAAAACTAGTAAAACGAGCGAAACGAGTAAAACGAGCGAAACGAGTAAAACGAGCGAAACGAGTAGAACGAGCGAAACGAGTAGAACGAGCGAAACGAGTAGAACGAGCGAAACGAGTAGAACGAGCGAAACGAGTAGAACGAGCGAAACGAGTAGAACGAGCGAAACGAGTAGAACGAGCGAAACGAGTAGAACGAGCGAAACGAGTAGAACGAGCGAAACGAGTAGAACGAGTAAAACGAGGTAAAACGAGTAAAACGAGTAGAACGAGCGAAACGAGTAGAACGAGCGAAACGAGTAGAACGAGCGAAACGAGTAGAACGAGCGAAACGAGTAGAACGAGCGAAACGAGTAGAACGAGCGAAACGAGTAGAACGAGCGAAACGAGTAGAACGAGCGAAACGAGTAGAACGAGCGAAACGAGTAGAACGAGCGAAACGAGTAGAACGAGCGAAACGAGTAGAACGAGCGAAACGAGTAGAACGAGCGAAACGAGTAGAACGAGCGAAACGAGTAGAACGAGCGAAACGAGTAGAACGAGCGAAACGAGTAGAACGAGCGAAACGAGTAGAACGAGCGAAACGAGTAGAACGAGCGAAACGAACAAACGAACAAACGAGTAAAACGAGTAAAACTAGTAAAACTAGTAAAACGAGCGAAACGAGTAAAACGAGCGAAACGAGTAAAACGAGCGAAACGAGTAGAACGAGCGAAACGAGTAGAACGAGCGAAACGAGTAGAACGAGCGAAACGAGTAGAACGAGCGAAACGAGTAGAACGAGCGAAACGAGTAGAACGAGCGAAACGAGTAGAACGAGCGAAACGAGTAGAACGAGCGAAACGAGTAGAACGAGCGAAACGAGTAGAACGAGCGAAACGAGTAGAACGAGCGAAACGAGTAGAACGAGTGAAACGAGTAAAACGAGTAAAACGAGTGAAACGAGTCAAACGAGGGAAACGAGTAAAACTAGTAAAACGAGTAAAACGAGCGAAAGACGAGTAAAACGAGCGAAACGAGTAGAACGAGCGAAACGAGTAGAACGAGCGAAACGAGTAGAACGAGCGAAACGAGTAGAACGAGCGAAACGAGTAGAACGAGCGAAACGAGTAGAACGAGCGAAACGAGTAGAACGAGCGAAACGAGTAGAACGAGCGAAACGAGTAGAACGAGCGAAACGAGTAGAACGAGCGAAACGAGTAGAACGAGCGAAACGAGTAGAACGAGCGAAACGAGTAGAACGAGCGAAACGAGTAGAACGAGCGAAACGAGTAGAACGAGCGAAACGAGTAGAACGAGCGAAACGAGTAGAACGAGCGAAACGAGTAGAACGAGCGAAACGAGTAGAACGAGCGAAACGAGTAGAACGAGCGAAACGAGTAGAACGAGCGAAACGAGTAGAACGAGCGAAACGAGTAGAACGAGCGAAACGAGTAGAACGAGCGAAACGAGTAGAACGAGCGAAACGAGTAGAACGAGCGAAACGAGTAGAACGAGCGAAAACGAGTAGAACGAGCGAAACGAGTAGAACGAGCGAAACGAGTAGAACGAGCGAAACGAGTAGAACGAGCGAAACGAGTAGAACGAGCGAAACGAGTAGAACGAGCGAAACGAGTAGAACGAGCGAAACGAGTAGAACGAGCGAAACGAGTAGAACGAGCGAAACGAGTAGAACGAGCGAAACGAGTAGAACGAGCGAAACGAGTAGAACGAGCGAAACGAGTAGAACGAGCGAAACGAGTAGAACGAGCGAAACGAGTAGAACGAACAAACGAACAAACGAGTAAAACGCGTAAAACTAGTAAAACGAGTAAAACGAGTAAAACTAGTAAAACGAGTAAAACTAGTAAAACTAGTAAAACGAGTGAAACGAGTAAAACGAGTGAAACGAGTCAAACGAGGGAAAAGAGTAAAACTAGTAAAACGAGTAAAACGAGCGAAACGAGTAAAACGAGCGAAACGAGTAGAACGAGCGAAACGAGTAGAACGAGCGAAACGAGTAGAACGAGCGAAACGAGTAGAACGAGCGAAACGAGTAGAACGAGCGAAACGAGTAGAACGAGCGAAACGAGTAGAAACGAGCGAAACGAGTAGAACGAGCGAAACGAGTAGAACGAGCGAAACGAGTAGAACGAGCGAAACGAGTAGAACGAGCGAAACGAGTAGAACGAGCGAAACGAGTAGAACGAGCGAAACGAGTAGAACGAGCGAAACGAGTAGAACGAGCGAAACGAGTAGAACGAGCGAAACGAGTAGAACGAGCGAAACGAGTAGAACGAGCGAAACGAGTAGAACGAGCGAAACGAGTAGAACGAGCGAAACGAGTAGAACGAGCGAAACGAGTAGAACGAGCGAAACGAGTAGAACGAGCGAAACGAGTAGAACGAGCGAAACGAGTAGAACGAGCGAAACGAGTAGAACACGAACGAAACGAGTAGAACGAGCGAAACGAGTAGAACGAGCGAAACGAGTAGAACGAGCGAAACGAGTAGAACGAGCGAAACGAGTAGAACGAGCGAAACGAGTAGAACGAGCGAAACGAGTAGAACGAGCGAAACGAGTAGAACGAGCGAAACGAGTAGAACGAGCGAAACGAGTAGAACGAGCGAAACGAGTAGAACGAGCGAAACGAGTAGAACGAGCGAAACGAGTAGAACGAGCGAAACGAGTAGAACGAGCGAAACGAGTAGAACGAGCGAAACGAGTAGAACGAGCGAAACGAGTAGAACGAGCGAAACGAGTAGAACGAGCGAAACGAGTAGAACGAGCGAAACGAGTAGAACGAGCGAAACGAGTAGAACGAGCGAAACGAGTAGAACGAGCGAAACGAGTAGAACGAGCGAAACGAGAGACGAACAAACGAACAAACGAGTAAAACGAGTAAAACTAGTAAAACGAGTAAAACGAGTAAAACTAGTAAAACGAGTAAAACTAGTAAAACTAGTAAAACGAGTGAAACGAGTCAAACGAGGGAAACGAGTAAAACTAGTAAAACGAGTAAAACGAGCGAAACGAGTATAACGAGCGAAACGAGTAAAACGAGCGAAACGAGTAGAACGAGCGAAACGAGTAGAACGAGCGAAACGAGTAGAACGAGCGAAACGAGTAGAACGAGCGAAACGAGTAGAACGAGCGAAACGAGTAGAACGAGCGAAACGAGTAGAACGAGCGAAACGAGTAGAACGAGCGAAACGAGTAGAACGAGCGAAACGAGTAGAACGAGCGAAACGAGTAGAACGAGCGAAACGAGTAGAACGAGCGAAACGAGTAGAACGAGCGAAACGAGTAGAACGAGCGAAACGAGTAGAACGAGCGAAACGAGTAGAACGAGCGAAACGAGTAGAACGAGCGAAACGAGTAGAACGAGCGAAACGAGTAGAACGAGCGAAACGAGTAGAACGAGCGAAACGAGTAGAACGAGCGAAACGAGTAGAACGAGCGAAACGAGTAGAACGAGCGAAACGAGTAGAACGAGCGAAACGAGTAGAACGAGCGAAACGAGTAGAACGAGCGAAACGAGTAGAACGAGCGAAACGAGTAGAACGAGCGAAACGAGTAGAACGAGCGAAACGAGTAGAACGAGCGAAACGAGTAGAACGAGCGAAACGAGTAGAACGAACAAACGAACAAACGAGTAAAACGAGTAAAACGAGTAAAACGAGTAAAACGAGTAAAACTAGTAAAACGATTAAAAGTAAAAACTAGTAAAACGAGTGAAACGAGTAAAACGAGTGAAACGAGTCAAACGATGGAAAAGAGTAAAACTAGTAAAACGAGTAAAACGAGCGAAACGAGTAGAACGAGCGAAACGAGTAGAACGAGCGAAACGAGTAGAACGATCGAAACGAGTAGAACGAGCGAAACGAGTAGAACGAGCGAAACGAGTAGAACGAGCGAAACGAGTAGAACGAGCGAAACGAGTAGAACGAGCGAAACGAGTAGAACGAGCGAAACGAGTAGAACGAGCGAAACGAGTAGAACGAGCGAAACGAGTAGAACGAGCGAAACGAGTAGAACGAGCGAAACGAACAAACGAACAAACGAGTAAAACGAGTAAAACTAGTAAAACGAGTAAAACTAGTAAAACTAGTAAAACGAGTGAAACGAGTAAAACGAGCGAAACGAGTAGAACGAGCGAAACGAGTAGAACGAGCGAAACGAGTAGAACGAGCGAAACGAGTAGAACGAGCGAAACGAGTAGAACGAGCGAAACGAGTAGAACGAGCGAAACGAGTAGAACGAGCGAAACGAGTAGAACGAGCGAAACGAGTAGAACGAGCGAAACGAGTAGAACGAGCGAAACGAGTAGAACGAGCGAAACGAGTAGAACGAGCGAAACGAGTAGAACGAGCGAAACGAGTAGAACGAGCGAAACGAGTAGAACGAGCGAAACGAGTAGAACGAGCGAAACGAGTAGAACGAGCGAAACGAGTAGAACGAGCGAAACGAGTAGAACGAGCGAAACGAGTAGAACGAGCGAAACGAGTAGAACGAGCGAAACGAGTAGAACGAGCGAAACGAGTAGAACGAGGGAAACGAGTAAAACTAGTAAAACGAGTAAAACGAGTAAAACTAGTAAAACGAGTAAAACTAGTAAAACTAGTAAAACGAGCGAAACGAGTAAAACGAGCGAAACGAGTAAAACGAGCGAAACGAGTAGAACGAGCGAAACGAGTAGAACGAGCGAAACGAGTAGAACGAGCGAAACGAGTAGAACGAGCGAAAACGAGTAGAACGAGCGAAACGAGTAGAACGAGCGAAACGAGTAGAACGAGCGAAACGAGTAGAACGAGCGAAACGAGTAGAAACGAGCGAAACGAGTAGAACGAGCGAAACGAGTAGAACGAGCGAAACGAGTAGAACGAGCGAAACGAGTAGAACGAGCGAAACGAGTAGAACGAGGGAAACGAGTAAAACTAGTAAAACGAGTAAAACGAGTAAAACTAGTAAAACGAGTAAAACTAGTAAAACTAGTAAAACGAGCGAAACGAGTAAAACGAGCGAAACGAGTAAAACGAGCGAAACGAGTAGAACGAGCGAAACGAGTAGAACGAGCGAAACGAGTAGAACGAGCGAAACGAGTAGAACGAGCGAAACGAGTAGAACGAGCGAAACGAGTAGAACGAGCGAAACGAGTAGAACGAGCGAAACGAGTAGAACGAGCGAAACGAGTAGAACGAGCGAAACGAGTAGAACGAGCGAAACGAGTAGAACGAGCGAAACGAGTAGAACGAGCGAAACGAGTAGAACGAGCGAAACGAGTAGAACGAGCGAAACGAGTAGAACGAGCGAAACGAGTAGAACGAGCGAAACGAGTAGAACGAGCGAAACGAGTAGAACGAGCGAAACGAGTAGAACGAGCGAAACGAGTAGAACGAGCGAAACGAGTAGAACGAGCGAAACGAGTAGAACGAGCGAAACGAGTAGAACGAGCGAACGAGTAGAACGAGCGAACGAGTAGAACGAGCGAAACGAGTAGAACGAGCGAAACGAGTAGAACGAGCGAAACGAGTAGAACGAGCGAAACGAGTAGAACGAGCGAAACGAGTAGAACGAGCGAAACGAGTAGAACGAGCGAAACGAGTAGAACGAGCGAAACGAGTAGAACGAGGGAAACGAGTAAAACTAGTAAAACGAGTAAAACGAGTAAAACTAGTAAAACGAGTAAAACTAGTAAAACTAGTAAAACGAGCGAAACGAGTAAAACGAGCGAAACGAGTAAAACGAGCGAAACGAGTAGAACGAGCGAAACGAGTAGAACGAGCGAAACGAGTAGAACGAGCGAAACGAGTAGAACGAGCGAAACGAGTAGAACGAGCGAAACGAGTAGAACGAGCGAAACGAGTAGAACGAGCGAAACGAGTAGAACGAGGCGAAACGAGTAGAACGAGCGAAACGAGTAGAACGAGCGAAACGAGTAGAACGAGCGAAACGAGTAGAACGAGCGGAACGAGTAGAACGAGCGAAACGAGTAGAACGAGCGAAACGAGTAGAACGAGCGAAACGAGTAGAACGAGCGAAACGAGTAGAACGAACAAACGAACAAACGAGTAAAACGAGTAAAACTAGTAAAACGAGTAAAACGAGTAAAACTAGTAAAACGAGTAAAACTAGTAAAACTAGTAAAACGAGTGAAACGAGTAAAACGAGTGAAACGAGTCAAACGAGGGAAACGAGTAAAACTAGTAAAACGAGTAAAACGAGCGAAACGAGTAAACGAGCGAAACGAGTAGACGAGCGAAACGAGTAGAACGAGCGAAACGAGTAGAACGAGCGAAACGAGTAGAACGAGCGAAACGAGTAGAACGAGCGAAACGAGTAGAACGAGCGAAACGAGTAGAACGAGCGAAACGAACAAACGAACAAACGATAAACGAGTAAAACTAGTAAAACTAGTAAAACGAGCGAAACGAGTAAAACGAGCGAAACGAGTAGAACGAGCGAAACGAGTAGAACGAGCGAAACGAGTAGAACGAGCGAAACGAGTAGAACGAGCGAAACGAGTAGAACGAGCGAAACGAGTAGAACGAGCGAAACGAGTAGAACGAGCGAAACGAGTAGAACGAGCGAAACGAGTAGAACGAGCGAAACGAGTAGAACGAGCGAAACGAGTAGAACGAGCGAAACGAGTAGAACGAGCGAAACGAGTAGAACGAGCGAAACGAGTAGAACGAGCGAAACGAGTAGAACGAGCGAACGAGTAGAACGAGCGAAACGAGTAGAACGAGCGAAACGAGTAGAACGAGCGAAACGAGTAGAACGAGCGAAACGAGTAGAACGAGCGAAACGAGTAGAACGAGCGAAACGAGTAGAACGAGCGAAACGAGTAGAACGAGCGAAACGAGTAGAACGAGCGAAACGAGTAGAACGAGCGAAACGAGTAGAACGAGCGAAACGAGTAGAACGAGCGAAACGAGTAGAACGAGCGAAACGAGTAGAACGAGCGAAACGAGTAGAACGAGCGAAACGAGTAGAACGAGCGAAACGAGTAGAACGAGCGAAACGAGTAAGGGAAACGAGAAACGAGATCGAAACGAGTAGAACGAGCGAAACGAGTAGAACGAGCGAAACGAGTAGAACGAGCGAAACGAGTAGAACGAGCGAAACGAGTAGAACGAGCGAAACGAGTAGAACGAGCGAAACGAGTAGAACGAGCGAAACGAGTAGAACGAGCGAAACGAGTAGAACGAGCGAAACGAGTAGAACGAGCGAAACGAGTAGAACGAGCGAAACGAGTAGAACGAGCGAAACGAGTAGAACGAGCGAAACGAGTAGAACGAGCGAAACGAGTAGAACGAGCGAAACGAGTAGAACGAGCGAAACGAGTAGAACGAGCGAAACGAGTAGAACGAGCGAAACGAGTAGAACGAGCGAAACGAGTAGAACGAGCGAAACGAGTAGAACGAGCGAAACGAGTAGAACGAGCGAAACGAGTAGAACGAGCGAACGAGTAGAACGAGCGAAACGAGTAGAACGAGCGAAACGAGTAGAACGAGCGAAACGAGTAGAACGAGCGAAACGAGTAGAAACGAGCGAAACGAGTAGAACGAGCGAAACGAGTAGAACGAGCGAAACGAGTAGAACGAGCGAAACGAGTAGAACGAGTGAAACGAGTAAACGAGCGAACGAGTAGAACGAGCGAAACGAGTAGAACTAGTGAACGAGTAGAACGAGCGAAACGAGTAGAACGAGCGAAACGAGTAGAACGAGCGAAACGAGTAGAACGAGCGAGATAAAACTAGTAAACGAGTAAAACTAAGACAGTAACGAGCGAGTGAACGAGCGAAACGAGTAGAACGAGGGAAACGAGTAAAACTAGTAAAACGAGTAAAACGAGTAAAACTAGTAAAACGAGTAAAACTAGTAAAACTAGTAAAACGAGCGAAACGAGTAGAACGAGCGAAACGAGTAGAACGAGCGAAACGAGTAGAACGAGCGAAACGAGTAGAACGAGCGAAACGAGTAGAACGAGCGAAACGAGTAGAACGAGCGAAACGAGTAGAACGAGCGAAACGAGTAGAACGAGCGAAACGAGTAGAACGAGCGAAACGAGTAGAACGAGCGAAACGAGTAGAACGAGCGAAACGAGTAGAACGAGCGAAACGAGTAGAACGAGCGAAACGAGTAGAACGAGCGAAACGAGTAGAACGAGCGAAACGAGTAGAACGAGCGAAACGAGTAGAACGAGCGAAACGAGTAGAACGAGCGAAACGAGTAGAACGAGCGAAACGAGTAGAACGAGCGAAACGAGTAGAACGAGCGAAACGAGTAGAACGAGCGAAACGAGTAGAACGAGCGAAACGAGTAGAACGAGCGAAACGAGTAGAACGAGCGAAACGAGTAGAACGAGCGAAACGAACAAACGAACAAACGAGTAAAACGAGTAAAACTAGTAAAACGAGTAAAACGAGCGAAACGAGTATAACGAGCGAAACGAGTAGAACGAGCGAAACGAGTAGAACGAGCGAAACGAGTAGAACGAGCGAAACGAGTAGAACGAGCGAAACGAGTAGAACGAGCGAAACGAGTAGAACGAGCGAAACGAGTAGAACGAGCGAAACGAGTAGAACGAGCGAAACGAGTAGAACGAGCGAAACGAGTAGAACGAGCGAAACGAGTAGAACGAGCGAAACGAGTAGAACGAGCGAAACGAGTAGAACGAGCGAAACGAGTAGAACGAGCGAAACGAGTAGAACGAACAAACGAACAAACGAGTAAAACGAGTAAAACTAGTAAAACGAGTAAAACGAGTAAAACTAGTAAAACGAGTAAAACTAGTAAAACTAGTAAAACGAGTGAAACGAGTAAAACGAGTGAAACGAGTCAAACGAGGGAAACGAGTAAAACTAGTAAAACGAGTAAAACGAGCGAAACGAGTAGAACGAGCGAAACGAGTAGAACGAGCGAAACGAGTAGAACGAGCGAAACGAGTAGAACGAGCGAAACGAGTAGAACGAGCGAAACGAGTAGAACGAGCGAAACGAGTAGAACGAGCGAAACGAGTAGAACGAGCGAAACGAGTAGAACGAGCGAAACGAGTAGAACGAGCGAAACGAGTAGAACGAGCGAAACGAGTAGAACGAGCGAAACGAGTAGAACGAGCGAAACGAGTAGAACGAGCGAAACGAGTAGAACGAGCGAAACGAGTAGAACGAGCGAAACGAGTAGAACGAGCGAAACGAGTAGAACGAGCGAAACGAGTAGAACGAGCGAAACGAGTACAACGAGCAAAACGAGTACAACGAGCGAAACGAGTAGAACGAGCGAAACGAGTAGAACGAACAAACGAACAAACGAGTAAAACGAGTAAAACTAGTAAAACGAGTAAAACGAGTAAAACTAGTAAAACGAGTAAAACTAGTAAAACTAGTAAAACGAGTGAAACGAGTAAAACGAGTGAAACGAGTCAAACTAGTAAAACGAGTAAAACGAGTAAAACTAGTAAAACGAGTAAAACTAGTAAAACTAGTAAAACGAGCGAAACGAGTAAAACGAGCGAAACGAGTAAAACGAGCGAAACGAGTAGAACGAGCGAAACGAGTAGAACGAGCGAAACGAGTAGAACGAGCGAAACGAGTAGAACGAGCGAAACGAGTAGAACGAGCGAAACGAGTAGAACGAGCGAAACGAGTAGAACGAGCGAAACGAGTAGAACGAGCGAAACGAGTAGAACGAGCGAAACGAGTAGAACGAGCGAAACGAGTAGAACGAGCGAAACGAGTAGAACGAGCGAAACGAACAAACGAACAAACGAGTAAAACGAGTAAAACTAGTAAAACTAGTAAAACGAGCGAAACGAGTAAAACGAGCGAAACGAGTAAAACGAGCGAAACGAGTAAAACGAGCGAAACGAGTAGAACGAGCGAAACGAGTAGAACGAGCGAAACGAGTAGAACGAGCGAAACGAGTAGAACGAGCGAAACGAGTAGAACGAGCGAAACGAGAAGAACGAGCGAAACGAGTAGAACGAGCGAAACGAGTAGAACGAGCGAAACGAGTAGAACGAGCGAAACGAGTAGAACGAGCGAAACGAGTAGAACGAGCGAAACGAGTAGAACGAGCGAAACGAGTAGAACGAGCGAAACGAGTAGAACGAGCGAAACGAGTAGAACGAGCGAAACGAGTAGAACGAGCGAAACGAGTAGAACGAGCGAAACGAGTAGAACGAGCGAAACGAGTAGAACGAGCGAAACGAGTAGAACGAGCGAAACGAGTAGAACGAGCGAAACGAGTAGAACGAGCGAAACGAGTAGAACGAGCGAAACGAGTAGAACGAGCGAAACGAGTAGAACGAACAAACGATCAAACGAGTAAAACGAGTAAAACTAGTAAAACGAGTAAAACGAGTAAAACTAGTAAAACGAGTAAAACGAGTAAAACTAGTAAAACGAGTAAAACTAGTAAAACTAGTAAAACGAGTGAAACGAGTAAAACGAGTGAAACGAGTCAAACGAGGGAAACGAGTAAAACTAGTAAAACGAGTAAAACGAGTAAAACTAGTAAAACGAGTAAAACTAGTAAAACTAGTAAAACGAGCGAAACGAGTAAAACGAGCGAAACGAGTAAAACGAGCGAAACGAGTAGAACGAGCGAAACGAGTAGAACGAGCGAAACGAGTAGAACGAGCGAAACGAGTAGAACGAGCGAAACGAGTAGAACGAGCGAAACGAGTAGAACGAGCGAAACGAGTAGAACGAGCGAAACGAGTAGAACGAGCGAAACGAGTAGAACGAGCGAAACGAGTAGAACGAGCGAAACGAGTAGAACGAGCGAAACGAGTAGAACGAGCGAAACGAGTAGAACGAGCGAAACGAGTAGAACGAGCGAAACGAGTAGAACGAGCGAAACGAGTAGAACGAGCGAAACGAGTAGAACGAGCGAAACGAGTAGAACGAACAAACGAACAAACGAGTAAAACGAGTAAAACTAGTAAAACGAGTAAAACGAGTAAAACTAGTAAAACGAGTAAAACTAGTAAAACTAGTAAAACGAGTGAAACGAGTAAAACGAGTGAAACGAGTCAAACGAGGGAAACGAGTAAAACTAGTAAAACGAGTAAAACGAGCGAAACGAGTAAAACGAGCGAAACGAGTAGAACGAGCGAAACGAGTAGAACGAGCGAAACGAGTAGAACGAGCGAAACGAGTAGAACGAGCGAAACGAGTAGAACGAGCGAAACGAGTAGAACGAGCGAAACGAGTAGAACGAGCGAAACGAGTAGAACGAGCGAAACGAGTAGAACGAGCGAAACGAGTAGAACGAGCGAAACGAGTAGAACGAGCGAAACGAGTAGAACGAGCGAAACGAGTAGAACGAGCGAAACGAGTAGAACGAGCGAAACGAGTAGAACGAGCGAAACGAGTAGAACGAGCGAAACGAGTAGAACGAGGGAAACGAGTAGAACGAGGGAAACGAGTAAAACGAGTAAAACTAGTAAAACGAGTAAAACTAGTAAAACGAGTAAAACTAGTAAAACTAGTAAAACGAGCGAAACGAGTAAAACGAGCGAAACGAGTAAAACGAGCGAAACGAGTAGAACGAGCGAAACGAGTAGAACGAGCGAAACGAGTAGAACGAGCGAAACGAGTAGAACGAGCGAAACGAGTAGAACGAGCGAAACGAGTAGAACGAGCGAAACGAGTAGAACGAGCGAAACGAGTAGAACGAGCGAAACGAGTAGAACGAGCGAAACGAGTAGAACGAGCGAAACGAGTAGAACGAGCGAAACGAGTAGAACGAGCGAAACGAGTAGAACGAGCGAAACGAGTAGAACGAGCGAAACGAGTAGAACGAGCGAAACGAGTAGAACGAGCGAAACGAGTAGAACGAGCGAAACGAGTAGAACGAGCGAAACGAGTAGAACGAGCGAAACGAGTAGAACGAGCGAAACGAGTAGAACGAGCGAAACGAGTAGAACGAGCGAAACGAGTAGAACGAGCGAAACGAGTAGAACGAACAACGAGTAAAACTAGTAAAACGAGTAAAACGAGTAAAACTAGTAAAACGAGTAAAACTAGTAAAACTAGTAAAACGAGTGAAACGAGTAAAACGAGTGAAACGAGTCAAACGAGGGAAACGAGTAAAACTAGTAAAACGAGTAAAACGAGCGAAACGAGTAAAACGAGCGAAACGAGTAGAACGAGCGAAACGAGTAGAACGAGCGAAACGAGTAGAACGAGCGAAACGAGTAGAACGAGCGAAACGAGTAGAACGAGCGAAACGAGTAGAACGAGCGAAACGAGTAGAACGAGCGAAACGAGTAGAACGAGCGAAACGAGTAGAACGAGCGAAACGAGTAGAACGAGCGAAACGAGTAGAACGAGCGAAACGAGTAGAACGAGCGAAACGAGTAGAACGAGCGAAACGAGTAGAACGAGCGAAACGAGTAGAACGAGCGAAACGAGTAGAACGAGCGAAACGAGTAGAACGAGCGAAACGAGTAGAACGAGCGAAACGAGTAGAACGAACAAACGAACAAACGAGTAAAACGAGTAAAACTAGTAAAACGAGTAAAACGAGTAAAACTAGTAAAACGAGTAAAACTAGTAAAACTAGTAAAACGAGTGAAACGAGTAAAACGAGTGAAACGAGTCAAACGAGGGAAACGAGTAAAACTAGTAAAACGAGTAAAACGAGCGAAACGAGTAAAACGAGCGAAACGAGTAGAACGAGCGAAACGAGTAGAACGAGCGAAACGAGTAGAACGAGCGAAACGAGTAGAACGAGCGAAACGAGTAGAACGAGCGAAACGAGTAGAACGAGCGAAACGAACAAACGAACAAACGAGTAAAACGAGTAAAACTAGTAAAACTAGTAAAACGAGCGAAACGAGTAAAACGAGCGAAACGAGTAAAACGAGCGAAACGAGTAAAACGAGCGAAACGAGTAGAACGAGCGAAACGAGTAGAACGAGCGAAACGAGTAGAACGAGCGAAACGAGTAGAACGAGCGAAACGAGTAGAACGAGCGAAACGAGTAGAACGAGCGAAACGAGTAGAACTAGTAAAACGAGTAAAACGAGTAAAACGAGTAAAACTAGTAAAACGAGTAAAACTAGTAAAACTAGTAAAACGAGCGAAACGAGTAAAACGAGCGAAACGAGTAAAACGAGCGAAACGAGTAGAACGAGCGAAACGAGTAGAACGAGCGAAACGAGTAGAACGAGCGAAACGAGTAGAACGAGCGAAACGAGTAGAACGAGCGAAACGAGTAGAACGAGCGAAACGAGTAGAACGAGCGAAACGAGTAGAACGAGCGAAACGAGTAGAACGAGCGAAACGAGTAGAACGAGCGAAACGAGTAGAACGAGCGAAACGAGTAGAACGAGTAAAACGAGTAGAAGAGCGAAACGAGTAGAACGAGCGAAACGAGTAGAACGAGCGAAACGAGTAGAACGAGCGAAACGAGTAGAACGAGCGAAACGAGTAGAACGAGCGAAACGAGTAGAACGAGCGAAACGAGTAGAACGAGCGAAACGAGTAGAACGAGCGAAACGAGTAGAACGAGCGAAACGAGTAGAACGAGCGAAACGAGTAGAACGAGCGAAACGAGTAGAACGAGCGAAACGAGTAGAACGAGCGAAACGAGTAGAACGAGCGAAACGAGTAGAACGAGCGAAACGAGTAGAACGAGCGAAACGAGTAGAACGAGCGAAACGAACAAACGAACAAACGAGTAAAACGAGTAAAACTAGTAAAACTAGTAAAACGAGCGAAACGAGTAAAACGAGCGAAACGAGTAAAACGAGCGAAACGAGTAGAACGAGCGAAACGAGTAGAACGAGCGAAACGAGTAGAACGAGCGAAACGAGTAGAACGAGCGAAACGAGTAGAACGAGCGAAACGAGTAGAACGAGCGAAACGAGTAGAACGAGCGAAACGAGTAGAACGAGCGAAACGAGTAGAACGAGCGAAACGAGTAGAACGAGCGAAACGAGTAGAACGAGCGAAACGAGTAGAACGAGCGAAACGAGTAGAACGAGCGAAACGAGTAGAACGAGCGAAACGAGTAGAACGAGCGAAACGAGTAGAACGAGCGAAACGAGTAGAACGAGCGAAACGAGTAGAACGAGCGAAACGAGTAGAACGAGCGAAACGAGTAGAACGAGCGAAACGAGTAGAACGAGCGAAACGAGTAGAACGAGCGAAACGAGTAGAACGAGCGAAACGAGTAGAACGAGCGAAACGAGTAGAACGAGCGAAACGAGTAGAACGAGCGAAACGAGTAGAACGAGCGAAACGAGTAGAACGAGCGAAACGAGTAGAACGAGCGAAACGAGTAGAACGAGCGAAACGAGTAGAACGAGCGAAACGAGTAGAACGAGCGAAACGAGTAGAACGAGCGAAACGAGTATAACGAGCGAAACGAGTAGAACGAGCGAAACGAGTAGAACGAGCGAAACGAGTAGAACGAGCGAAACGAGTAGAACGAGCGAAACGAGTAGAACGAGCGAAACGAGTACAACGAGCGAAACGAGTAGAACGAGCGAAACGAGTAGAACGAACAAACGAACAAACGAGTAAAACGAGTAAAACTAGTAAAACGAGTAAAACGAGTAAAACTAGTAAAACTAGTAAAACGAGTGAAACGAGTAAAACGAGTGAAACGAGTCAAACGAGGGAAACGAGTAAAACTAGTAAAACGAGTAAAACGAGCGAAACGAGTAAAACGAGCGAAACGAGTAGAACGAGCGAAACGAGTAGAACGAGCGAAACGAGTAGAACGAGCGAAACGAGTAGAACGAGCGAAACGAGTAGAACGAGCGAAACGAGTAGAACGAGCGAAACGAGTAGAACGAGCGAAACGAGTAGAACGAGCGAAACGAGTAGAACGAGCGAAACGAGTAGAACGAGCGAAACGAGTAGAACGAGCGAAACGAGTAGAACGAGCGAAACGAGTAGAACGAGCGAAACGAGTAGAACGAGCGAAACGAGTAGAACGAGCGAAACGAGTAGAACGGCGGCGAAACGAGTAGAACGGGCGAAACGAGTAGAACGGGCGAAACGAGTAGAACGGGCGAAACGAGTAGAACGGGCGAAACGAGTAGAACGGGCGAAACGAGTAGAACGAGCGAAACGAGTAGAACGAGCGAAACGAGTAGAACGAGCGAAACGAGTAGAACGAGCGAAACGAGTAGAACGAGCGAAACGAGTAGAACGAACGAAACGAGTAGAACGAGCGAAACGAGTAGAACGAGCGAAACGAGTAGAACGAGCGAAACGAGTAGAACGAGCGAAACGAGTAGAACGAGCGAAACGAGTAGAACGAGCGAAACGAGTAGAACGAGCGAAACGAGTAGAACGAGCGAAACGAGTAGAACGAGCGAAACGAGTAGAACGAGCGAAACGAGTAGAACGAGCGAAACGAGTAGAACGAGCGAAACGAGTAGAACGAGCGAAACGAGTAGAACGAGCGAAACGAGTAGAACGAGCGAAACGAGTAGAACGAGCGAAACGAGTAGAACGAGCGAAACGAGTATAACGAGCGAAACGAGTAGAACGAGCGAAACGAGTAGAACGAGCGAAACGAGTAGAACGAGCGAAACGAGTAGAACGAGCGAAACGAGTAGAACGAGCGAAACGAGTACAACGAGCGAAACGAGTAGAACGAGCGAAACGAGTAGAACGAACAAACGAACAAACGAGTAAAACGAGTAAAACTAGTAAAACTAGTAAAACGAGTGAAACGAGTAAAACGAGTGAAACGAGTCAAACGAGGGAAACGAGTAAAACTAGTAAAACGAGTAAAACGAGTAAAACGAGCGAAACGAGTAAAACGAGCGAAACGAGTAGAACGAGCGAAACGAGTAGAACGAGCGAAACGAGTAGAACGAGCGAAACGAGTAGAACGAGCGAAACGAGTAGAACGAGCGAAACGAGTAGAACGAGCGAAACGAGTAGAACGAGCGAAACGAGTAGAACGAGCGAAACGAGTAGAACGAGCGAAACGAGTAGAACGAGCGAAACGAGTAGAACGAGCGAAACGAGTAGAACGAGCGAAACGAGTAGAACGAGCGAAACGAGTAGAACGAGCGAAACGAGTAGAACGAGCGAAACGAGTAGAACGGGCGAAACGAGTAGAACGGGCGAAACGAGTAGAACGGGCGAAACGAGTAGAACGGGCGAAACGAGTAGAACGGGCGAAACGAGTAGAACGGGCGAAACGAGTAGAACGAGGCGAAACGAGTAGAACGAGCGAAACGAGTAGAACGAGCGAAACGAGTAGAACGAGCGAAACGAGTAGAACGAGCGAAACGAGTAGAACGAGCGAAACGAGTAGAACGAGCGAAACGAGTAGAACGAGCGAAACGAGTAGAACGAGCGAAACGAGTAGAACGAGCGAAACGAGTAGAACGAGCGAAACGAGTAGAACGAGCGAAACGAGTAGAACGAGCGAAACGAGTAGAACGAGCGAAACGAGTAGAACGAGCGAAACGAGTAGAACGAGCGAAACGAGTAGAACGAGCGAAACGAGTAGAACGAGCGAAACGAGTAGAACGAGCGAAACGAGTAGAACGAGCGAAACGAGTAGAACGAGCGAAACGAGTAGAACGAGCGAAACGAGTAGAACGAGCGAAACGAGTAGAACGAGCGAAACGAGTAGAACGAGCGAAACGAGTAGAACGAGCGAAACGAGTAGAACGAGCGAAACGAGTAGAACGAGCGAAACGAGTATAACGAGCGAAACGAGTAGAACGAGCGAAACGAGTAGAACGAGCGAAACGAGTAGAACGAGCGAAACGAGTAGAACGAGCGAAACGAGTAGAACGAGCGAAACGAGTACAACGAGCGAAACGAGTAGAACGAGCGAAACGAGTAGAACGAACAAACGAACAAACGAGTAAAACGAGTAAAACTAGTAAAACGAGTAAAACGAGTAAAACTAGTAAAACTAGTAAAACGAGTGAAACGAGTAAAACGAGTGAAACGAGTCAAACGAGGGAAACGAGTAAAACTAGTAAAACGAGTAAAACGAGCGAAACGAGTAAAACGAGCGAAACGAGTAGAACGAGCGAAACGAGTAGAACGAGCGAAACGAGTAGAACGAGCGAAACGAGTAGAACGAGCGAAACGAGTAGAACGAGCGAAACGAGTAGAACGAGCGAAACGAGTAGAACGAGCGAAACGAGTAGAACGAGCGAAACGAGTAGAACGAGCGAAACGAGTAGAACGAGCGAAACGAGTAGAACGAGCGAAACGAGTAGAACGAGCGAAACGAGTAGAACGAGCGAAACGAGTAGAACGAGCGAAACGAGTAGAACGAGCGAAACGAGTAGAACGGGCGAAACGAGTAGAACGGGCGAAACGAGTAGAACGGGCGAAACGAGTAGAACGGGCGAAACGAGTAGAACGGGCGAAACGAGTAGAACGAGCGAAACGAGTAGAACGAGCGAAACGAGTAGAACGAGCGAAACGAGTAGAACGAGCGAAACGAGTAGAACGAGCGAAACGAGTAGAACGAGCGAAACGAGTAGAACGAGCGAAACGAGTAGAACGAGCGAAACGAGTAGAACGAGCGAAACGAGTAGAACGAGCGAAACGAGTAGAACGAGCGAAACGAGTAGAACGAGCGAAACGAGTAGAACGAGCGAAACGAGTAGAACGAGCGAAACGAACAAACGAACAAACGAGTAAAACGAGTAAAACTAGTAAAACGAGTAAAACTAGTAAAACGAGTAAAACTAGTAAAACTAGTAAAACGAGCGAAACGAGTAGAACGAGCGAAACGAGTAGAACGAGCGAAACGAGTAGAACGAGCGAAACGAGTAGAACGAGCGAAACGAGTAGAACGAGCGAAACGAGTAGAACGAGCGAAACGAGTAGAACGAGCGAAACGAGTAGAACGAGCGAAACGAGTAGAACGAGCGAAACGAGTAGAACGAGCGAAACGAGTAGAACGAGCGAAACGAGTAGAACGAGCGAAACGAGTAGAACGAGCGAAAACGAGTAGAACGAGCGAAACGAGTAGAACGAGCGAAACGAGTAGAACGAGCGAAACGAGTAGAACGAGCGAAACGAGTAGAACGAGCGAAACGAGTAGAACGAGCGAAACGAGTAGAACGAGCGAAACGAGTAGAACGAGCGAAACGAGTAGAACGAGCGAAACGAGTAGAACGAGCGAAACGAGTAGAACGAGCGAAACGAGTAGAACGAGCGAAACGAGTAGAACGAGCGAAACGAGTAGAACGAGCGAAACGAGTAGAACGAGCGAAACGAGTAGAACGAGCGAAACGAGTAGAACGAACAAACGAACAAACGAGTAAAACGAGTAAAACTAGTAAAACGAGTAAAACGAGTAAAACTAGTAAAACGAGTAAAACTAGTAAAACTAGTAAAACGAGTGAAACGAGTAAAACGAGTGAAACGAGTCAAACGAGGGAAAAGAGTAAAACTAGTAAAACGAGTAAAACGAGCGAAACGAGTAAAACGAGCGAAACGAGTAGAACGAGCGAAACGAGTAGAACGAGCGAAACGAGTAGAACGAGCGAAACGAGTAGAACGAGCGAAACGAGTAGAACGAGCGAAACGAGTAGAACGAGCGAAACGAGTAGAACGAGCGAAACGAGTAGAACGAGCGAAACGAGTAGAACGAGCGAAACGAGTAGAACGAGCGAAACGAGTAGAACGAGCGAAACGAGTAGAACGAGCGAAACGAGTAGAACGAGCGAAACGAGTAGAACGAGCGAAACGAGTAGAACGAGCGAAACGAGTAGAACGAGCGAAACGAGTAGAACGAGCGAAACGAGTAGAACGAGCGAAACGAGTAGAACGAGCGAAACGAGTAGAACGAGCGAAACGAGTAGAACGAGCGAAA
Organism: Andrena cerasifolii; assembly: GCF_050908995.1. Lineage (NCBI taxonomy): Eukaryota > Metazoa > Arthropoda > Insecta > Hymenoptera > Andrenidae > Andrena > Andrena cerasifolii. The sequence goes on from NW_027486298.1 coordinate 19,567, forward strand.
CGAGTAGAACGAGCGAAACGAGTAGAACGAGCGAAACGAGTAGAACGAGCGAAACGAGTAGAACGAGCGAAACGAGTAGAACGAGCGAAACGAGTAGAACGAGCGAAACGAGTAGAACGAGCGAAACGAGTAGAACGAGCGAAACGAGTAGAACGAGCGAAACGAGTAGAACGAGCGAAACGAGTAGAACGAGCGAAACGAGTAGAACGAGCGAAACGAGTAGAACGAGCGAAACGAGTAGAACGAGCGAAACGAGTAGAACGAGCGAAACGAGTAGGACGAGCGAAACGAGTAGAACGAGCGAAACGAGTAGAACGAGCGAAACGAGTAGAACGAGCGAAACGAGTAGAACGAGCGAAACGAGTAGAACGAGCGAAACGAGTAGAACGAGCGAAACGAGTAGAACGAGCGAAACGAGTAGAACGAGCGAAACGAGTAGAACGAGCGAAACGAGTAGAACGAGCGAAACGAGTAGAACGAGCGAAACGAGTAGAACGAGCGAAACGAGTAGAACGAGCGAAACGAGTAGAACGAGCGAAACGAGTAGAACGAGCGAAACGAGTAGAACGAGCGAAACGAGTAGAACGAGCGAAACGAGTAGAACGAGCGAAACGAGTAGAACGAGCGAAACGAGTAGAACGAGCGAAACGAGTAGAACGAGCGAAACGAGTAGAACGAGCGAAACGAGTAGAACGAGCGAAACGAGTAGAACGAGCGAAACGAGTAGAACGAACAAACGATCAAACGAGTAAAACGAGTAAAACGAGCGAAACGAGTAGAACGAGCGAAACGAGTAGAACGAGCGAAACGAGTAGAACGAGCGAAACGAGTAGAACGAGCGAAACGAGTAGAACGAGCGAAACGAGTAGAACGAGCGAAACGAGTAGAACGAGCGAAACGAACAAACGAACAAACGAGTAAAACGAGTAAAACTAGTAAAACGAGTAAAACTAGTAAAACGAGTAAAACTAGTAAAACTAGTAAAACGAGCGAAACGAGTAAAACGAGCGAAACGAGTAGAACGAGCGAAACGAGTAGAACGAGCGAAACGAGTAGAACGAGCGAAACGAGTAGAACGAGCGAAACGAGTAGAACGAGCGAAACGAGTAGAACGAGCGAAACGAGTAGAACGAGCGAAACGAGTAGAACGAGCGAAACGAGTAGAACGAGCGAAACGAGTAGAACGAGCGAAACGAGTAGAACGAGCGAAACGAGTAGAACGAGCGAAACGAGTAGAACGAGCGAAACGAGTAGAACGAGCGAAACGAGTAGAACGAGCGAAACGAGTAGAACGAGCGAAACGAGTAGAACGAGCGAAACGAGTAGAACGAGCGAAACGAGTAGAACGAGCGAAACGAGTAGAACGAGCGAAACGAGTAGAACGAGCGAAACGAGTAGAACGAGCGAAACGAGTAGAACGAACAAACGAACAAACGAGTAAAACGAGTAAAACTAGTAAAACGAGTAAAACGAGTAAAACTAGTAAAACGAGTAAAACTAGTAAAACTAGTAAAACGAGTGAAACGAGTCAAACGAGGGAAACGAGTAAAACGAGCGAAACGAGTAAAACGAGCGAAACGAGTAGAACGAGCGAAACGAGTAGAACGAGCGAAACGAGTAGAACGAGCGAAACGAGTAGAACGAGCGAAACGAGTAGAACGAGCGAAACGAGTAGAACGAGCGAAACGAGTAGAACGAGCGAAACGAGTAGAACGAGCGAAACGAGTAGAACGAGCGAAACGAGTAGAACGAGCGAAACGAGTAGAACGAGCGAAACGAGTAGAACGAGCGAAACGAGTAGAACGAGCGAAACGAGTAGAACGAGCGAAACGAGTAGAACGAGCGAAACGAGTAGAACGAGCGAAACGAGTAGAACGAGCGAAACGAGTAGAACGAGCGAAACGAGTAGAACGAGCGAAACGAGTAGAACGAGCGAAACGAGTAGAACGAGCGAAACGAGTAGAACGAGCGAAACGAGTAGAACGAGCGAAACGAGTAGAACGAGCGAAACGAGTAGAACGAACAAACGAACAAACGAGTAAAACGAGTAAAACTAGTAAAACGAGTAAAACGAGTAAAACTAGTAAAACGAGTAAAACTAGTAAAACTAGTAAAACGAGTGAAACGAGTAAAACGAGTGAAACGAGTCAAACGAGGGAAACGAGTAAAACTAGTAAAACGAGTAAAACGAGCGAAACGAGTAAAACGAGCGAAACGAGTAAAACGAGCGAAACGAGTAGAACGAGCGAAACGAGTAGAACGAGCGAAACGAGTAGAACGAGCGAAACGAGTAGAACGAGCGAAACGAGTAGAACGAGCGAAACGAGTAGAACGAGCGAAACGAGTAGAACGAGCGAAACGAGTAGAACGAGCGAAACGAGTAGAACGAGCGAAACGAGTAGAACGAGCGAAACGAGTAGAACGAGCGAAACGAGTAGAACGAGCGAAACGAGTAGAACGAGCGAAACGAGTAGAACGAGCGAAACGAGTAGAACGAGCGAAACGAGTAGAACGAGCGAAACGAGTAGAACGAGCGAAACGAGTAGAACGAGCGAAACGAGTAGAACGAGCGAAACGAGTAGAACGAGCGAAACGAGTAGAACGAGCGAAACGAGTAGAACGAGCGAAACGAGTAGAACGAACAAACGATCAAACGAGTAAAACGAGTAAAACGAGCGAAACGAGTAGAACGAGCGAAACGAGTAGAACGAGCGAAACGAGTAGAACGAGCGAAACGAGTAGAACGAGCGAAACGAGTAGAACGAGCGAAACGAGTAGAACGAGCGAAACGAGTAGAACGAGCGAAACGAACAAACGAACAAACGAGTAAAACGAGTAAAACTAGTAAAACGAGTAAAACTAGTAAAACGAGTAAAACTAGTAAAACTAGTAAAACGAGCGAAACGAGTAAAACGAGCGAAACGAGTAGAACGAGCGAAACGAGTAGAACGAGCGAAACGAGTAGAACGAGCGAAACGAGTAGAACGAGCGAAACGAGTAGAACGAGCGAAACGAGTAGAACGAGCGAAACGAGTAGAACGAGCGAAACGAGTAGAACGAGCGAAACGAGTAGAACGAGCGAAACGAGTAGAACGAGCGAAACGAGTAGAACGAGCGAAACGAGTAGAACGAGCGAAACGAGTAGAACGAGCGAAACGAGTAGAACGAGCGAAACGAGTAGAACGAGCGAAACGAGTAGAACGAGCGAAACGAGTAGAACGAGCGAAACGAGTAGAACGAGCGAAACGAGTAGAACGAGCGAAACGAGTAGAACGAGCGAAACGAGTAGAACGAGCGAAACGAGTAGAACGAGCGAAACGAGTAGAACGAGCGAAACGAGTAGAACGAACAAACGAACAAACGAGTAAAACGAGTAAAACTAGTAAAACGAGTAAAACGAGTAAAACTAGTAAAACGAGTAAAACTAGTAAAACTAGTAAAACGAGTGAAACGAGTCAAACGAGGGAAACGAGTAAAACGAGCGAAACGAGTAAAACGAGCGAAACGAGTAGAACGAGCGAAACGAGTAGAACGAGCGAAACGAGTAGAACGAGCGAAACGAGTAGAACGAGCGAAACGAGTAGAACGAGCGAAACGAGTAGAACGAGCGAAACGAGTAGAACGAGCGAAACGAGTAGAACGAGCGAAACGAGTAGAACGAGCGAAACGAGTAGAACGAGCGAAACGAGTAGAACGAGCGAAACGAGTAGAACGAGCGAAACGAGTAGAACGAGCGAAACGAGTAGAACGAGCGAAACGAGTAGAACGAGCGAAACGAGTAGAACGAGCGAAACGAGTAGAACGAGCGAAACGAGTAGAACGAGCGAAACGAGTAGAACGAGCGAAACGAGTAGAACGAGCGAAACGAGTAGAACGAGCGAAACGAGTAGAACGAGCGAAACGAGTAGAACGAGCGAAACGAGTAGAACGAACAAACGAACAAACGAGTAAAACGAGTAAAACTAGTAAAACGAGTAAAACGAGTAAAACTAGTAAACGAGTAAAACTAGTAAAACTAGTAAAACGAGTGAAACGAGTAAAACGAGTGAAACGAGTCAAACGAGGGAAACGAGTAAAACTAGTAAAACGAGTAAAACGAGCGAAACGAGTAAAACGAGCGAAACGAGTAGAACGAGCGAAACGAGTAGAACGAGCGAAACGAGTAGAACGAGCGAAACGAGTAGAACGAGCGAAACGAGTAGAACGAGCGAAACGAGTAGAACGAGCGAAACGAGTAGAACGAGCGAAACGAGTAGAACGAGCGAAACGAGTAGAACGAGCGAAACGAGTAGAACGAGCGAAACGAGTAGAACGAGCGAAACGAGTAGAACGAGCGAAACGAGTAGAACGAGCGAAACGAGTAGAACGAGCGAAACGAGTAGAACGAGCGAAACGAGTAGAACGAGCGAAACGAGTAGAACGAGCGAAACGAGTAGAACGAGCGAAACGAGTAGAACGAGCGAAACGAGTAGAACGAGCGAAACGAGTAGAACGAGCGAAACGAGTAGAACGAGCGAAACGAGTAGAACGAGCGAAACGAGTAGAACGAGCGAAACGAGTAGAACGAGCGAAACGAGTAGAACGAACAAACGAACAAACGAGTAAAACGAGTAAAACTAGTAAAACGAGTAAAACGAGTAAAACTAGTAAAACGAGTAA
>NW_027486300.1:0-24196 GCF_050908995.1 Andrena cerasifolii
CGAACCAACGAACCAACGAACCAACGAACCAACGAACCAACGAACCAACGAACCAACGAACCAACGAACCAACGAACCAACGAACCAACGAACCAACGAACCAACGAACCAACGAATCAACGAACCAACGAACCAACGAACCAACGAACCAACGAACCAACGAACCAACGAACCAACGAACCAACGAACCAACGAACCAACGAACCAACGAACCAACGAACCAACGAACCAACGAACCAACGAACCAACGAACCAACGAACCAACGAACCAACGAACAAACGAACAAACGAACAAACGAACAAACGAACAAACGAACAAACGAACAAACGAACAAACGAACAAACGAACAAACGAACAAACGAACAAACGAACAAACGAACAAACGAACAAACGAACAAACGAACAAACGAACAAACGAACAAACGAACAAACGAACAAACGAACAAACGAACAAACGAACAAACGAACAAACGAACAAACGAACAAACGAACAAACGAACAAACGAACAAACGAACAAACGAACAAACGAACAAACGAACAAACGAACAAACGAAACAACGAACAAACGATCAAACGAAGAAACGAACAAACGAACAAAAGAACAAACGAACAAACGAACAAACGAAACAACGAACAAACGATCAAACGAAGAAACGAACAAACGAACAAAAGAACAAACGAACAAACGAACAAACGAAGAAACAGACAAAGAACCAAACGAACCAAAGAAACAACGAAACAACGAAACAACGAAACAACGAAACAACGAAACAACGAACCAACGAAACAACGAAACAACGAAACAACGAAACAACGAACCAACGAACCAACGAACCAACGAACCAACGAACCAACGAACCAACGAACCAACGAATCAACGAACCAACGAAACAACGAAACAACGAACCAACGAACCAACGAACCAACGAACCAACGAACCAACGAACCAACGAACAAACGAACAAAAGAACAAAGGAACAAACGAACAAACGAACAAAGAGACAAAGAAACAAAAGAACCAACGAAACAACGAACCAACGAAACAACGATACAACGAACCAACGAACCAACGAACCAACGAACCAACGAACCAACGAACCAACGAGCCAACGAACCAACGAACCAACGAACCAACGAACCAACGAACCAACGAACCAACGAACCAACGAACCAACGAACCAACGAACCAACGAACCAACGAACCAACGAACCAACGAACCAACGAACCAACGAACCAACGAACAAACGAACCAACGAACAAACGGACAAGCGAACAAACGAACAAACGAACAAACGAACAAACGAACAAACGAACAAACGAACAAACGAACAAACGAACAAACGAACAAACGAACAAACGAACAAACGAACAAACGAACAAACGAACAAACGAACAAACGAACAAACGAACAAACGAACAAACGAACAAACGAACAAACGAACAAACGAACAAACGAACAAACGAACAAACGAACAAACGAACAAACGAACAAACGAACAAACGAACAAACGAACAAACGAACAAACGAACAAACGAACAAACGAACAAACGAAACAACGAACAAACGAGCAAACGAAGAAACGAAAAAACGAACAAAAGAACAAACGAACAAACGAACAAACGAAACAACGAACAAACGATCAAACGAAGAAACGAACAAACGAACAAAAGAACAAACGAACAAACGAACAAACGAAGAAACAGACAAAGAAACAAACGAACCAAAGAAACAACGAAACAACGAAACAACGAAACAACGAAACAACGAAACAACGAAACAACGAACCAACGAAACAACGAAACAACGAAACAACGAAACAACGAAACCACGAAACAACGAAACAACGAAACAACGAAACAACGAAACAACGAAACAACGACACAACGAAACAACGAAACAACGAAACAACGAAACAACGAAACAACGAAACAACGAAACAACGAACCAACGAACCAACGAACCAACGAATCAACGATCCAACGAAACAACGAAACAACGAACCAACGAACCAACGAACCAACGAACCAACGAACAAACGAACAAACGAACAAAGAGACAAAGAAACAAAAGAACCAACGAAACAACGAACCAACGAAACAACGAACCAACGAACCAACGAACCAACGAACCAACGAAACAACGAACCAACGAACCAACGAGCCAACGAACCAACGAACCAACGAACCAACGAACAAACGAACAAACGAACAAACGAACAAACGAACAAACGAACAAACGAACAAACGAACAAACGAAACAACGAACAAACGAGCCAACGAACCAACGAACCAACGAACCAACGAACCAACGAACCAACGAACCAACGAACCAACGAACCAACGAACCAACGAACCAACGAACCAACGAACCAACGAACCAACGAACCAACGAACCAACGAACCAACGAACAAACGAACAAACGAACAAACGGACAAGCGAACAAACGAACAAACGAACAAACGAACAAACGAACAAACGAACAAACGAACAAACGAACAAACGAACAAACGAACAAACGAACAAACGAACAAACGAACAAACGAACAAACGAACAAACGAACAAACGAACAAACGAACAATCGAACAAACGAACAAACGAACAAACGAACAAACGAACAAACGAACAAACGAACAAACGAACAAACGAACAAACGAACAAACGAACAAACGAACAAACGAACAAACGAACAAACGAACAAACGAACAAACGAACAAACGAACAAACGAACAAACGAACAAACGAACAAACGAACAAACGAACAAACGAACAAACGAACAAACGAACAAACGAAACAACGAACAAACGAGCAAACGAAGAAACGAAAAAACGAACAAAAGAACAAACGAACAAACGAACAAACGAACAAACGAACAAACGAACAAACGAACAAACGAACAAACGAACAAACGAACAAACGAACAAACGAACAAACGAACAAACGAAGAAACAAACGAACCAAAGAAACAACGAAACAACGAAACAACGAAACAACGAAACAACGAACCAACGAACCAACGAACCAACGAACAAACGAACCAACGAACCAACGAACCGACGAACCAACGAAACAACGAAACAACGAAACAACGAAACAACGAAACAACGAACCAACGAACCAACGAAACAACGAAACAACGAAACAACGAAACAACGAAACAACGAAACAACGAAACAACGAAACAACGAAACAACGAAACAACGAAACAACGAAACAACGAAACAACGAAACAACGAAACAACGAAACAACGAAACAACGAAACAACGAAACAACGAAACAACGAAACAACGAAACAACGAAACAACGAAACAACGAAACAACGAAACAACGAAACAACGAAACAACGAAACAACGAAACAACGAAACAACGACACAACGAAACAACGAAACAACGAAACAACGACACAACGAAACAACGAAACAACGAAACAACGAAACAACGAAACAACGAAACAACGAAACAACGAAACAACGAAACAACGAAACAACGAAACAACGAAACAACGAAACAACGAAACAACGAAACAACGAAACAACGAAACAACGAAACAACGAAACAACGAAACAACGAAACAACGAAACAACGAAACAACGAAACAACGAAACAACGAAACAACGAAACAACGAAACAACGAAACAACGAAACAACGAAACAACGAAACAACGAAACAACGAAACAACGAAACAACGAAACAACGAAACAACGAACCAACGAACCAACGAACCAACGAACAAACGAACCAACGAACCAACGAACCAACGAACCGACGAACCAACGAACCAACGAACCAACGAACCTTCGAACCAACGAACCAACGAACCAACGATCCAACGATCCAACGAGCCAACGAACCTTCGAACCAACGAACCAACGATCCAACGAACCAACGAACCAACGAACCAACGAACAAACGAACCAACGAACCAACGAACCAACGAACAAACGAACAAACGAACAAACGAACAAACGAACAAACGAACAAACGAACAAACGAACAAACGAACAAACGAACAAACGAACAAACGAACAAACGAACAAACGAACAAACGAACAAACGAACAAACGAACAAACGAACAAACGAACAAACGAACAAACGAACAAACGAACAAACGAACAAACGAACAAACGAACAAACGAACAAACGAACAAACGAACAAACGAACAAACGAACAAACGAACAAACGAACAAACGAACAAACGAACAAACGAACAAACGAAACAACGAACAAACGATCAAACGAAGAAACGAACAAACGAACAAAAGAACAAACGAACAAACGAACAAACGAAACAACGAACAAACGATCAAACGAAGAAACGAACAAACGAACAAAAGAACAAACGAACAAACGAACAAACGAAGAAACAGACAAAGAACCAAACGAACCAAAGAAACAACGAAACAACGAAACAACGAAACAACGAAACAACGAAACAACGAACCAACGAACCAACGAAACAACGAAACAACGAAACAACGAACCAACGAACCAACGAACCAACGAACCAACGAACCAACGAACCAACGAACCAACGAACCAACGAATCAACGAACCAACGAAACAACGAAACAACGAACCAACGAACCAACGAACCAACGAACCAACGAACCAACGAACCAACGAACAAACGAACAAAAGAACAAAGGAACAAACGAACAAACGAACAAAGAGACAAAGAAACAAAAGAACCAACGAAACAACGAACCAACGAAACAACGATACAACGAACCAACGAACCAACGAACCAACGAACCAACGAACCAACGAACCAACGAGCCAACGAACCAACGAACCAACGAACCAACGAACCAACGAACCAACGAACCAACGAACCAACGAACCAACGAACCAACGAACCAACGAACCAACGAACCAACGAACCAACGAACCAACGAACCAACGAACCAACGAACAAACGAACCAACGAACAAACGGACAAGCGAACAAACGAACAAACGAACAAACGAACAAACGAACAAACGAACAAACGAACAAACGAACAAACGAACAAACGAACAAACGAACAAACGAACAAACGAACAAACGAACAAACGAACAAACGAACAAACGAACAAACGAACAAACGAACAAACGAACAAACGAACAAACGAACAAACGAACAAACGAACAAACGAACAAACGAACAAACGAACAAACGAACAAACGAACAAACGAACAAACGAACAAACGAACAAACGAACAAACGAACAAACGAACAAACGAACAAACGAACAAACGAACAAACGAAACAACGAACAAACGAGCAAACGAAGAAACGAAAAAACGAACAAAAGAACAAACGAACAAACGAACAAACGAAACAACGAACAAACGATCAAACGAAGAAACGAACAAACGAACAAAAGAACAAACGAACAAACGAACAAACGAAGAAACAGACAAAGAAACAAACGAACCAAAGAAACAACGAAACAACGAAACAACGAAACAACGAAACAACGAAACAACGAAACAACGAAACAACGAACCAACGAAACAACGAAACAACGAAACAACGAAACAACGAAACCACGAAACAACGAAACAACGAAACAACGAAACAACGAAACAACGAAACAACGACACAACGAAACAACGAAACAACGAAACAACGAAACAACGAAACAACGAAACAACGAACCAACGAACCAACGAACCAACGAATCAACGATCCAACGAAACAACGAAACAACGAACCAACGAACCAACGAACCAACGAACCAACGAACAAACGAACAAACGAACAAAGAGACAAAGAAACAAAAGAACCAACGAAACAACGAACCAACGAAACAACGAACCAACGAACCAACGAACCAACGAACCAACGAAACAACGAACCAACGAACCAACGAGCCAACGAACCAACGAACCAACGAACCAACGAACAAACGAACAAACGAACAAACGAACAAACGAACAAACGAACAAACGAACAAACGAACAAACGAAACAACGAACAAACGATCAAACGAAGAAACGAACAAACGAACAAAAGAACAAACGAACAAACGAACAAACGAAGAAACAGACAAAGAAACAAACGAACCAAAGAAACAACGAAACAACGAACCAACGAAACAACGAAACAACGAAACAACGAAACAACGAAACAACGAAACAACGAAACAACGAAACAACGAAACAACGAAACAACGAAACAACGAAACAACGAAACAACGAAACAACGAAACAACGAAACAACGAAACAACGAAACAACGAAACAACGAAACAACGAAACAACGAAACAACGAAACAACGAAACAACGAAACAACGAAACAACGAAACAACGAAACAACGAAACAACGAAACAACGAAACAACGAAACAACGAAACAACGAAACAACGAAACAACGAAACAACGAAACAACGAAACAACGAAACAACGAAACAACGAAACAACGAAACAACGAAACAACGAAACAACGAAACAACGAAACAACGACACAACGAAACAACGAAACAACGAAACAACGAAACAACGAAACAACGAAACAACGAAACAACGAAACAACGAAACAACGAAACAACGAAACAACGAAACAACGAAACAACGAAACAACGAAACAACGAAACAACGAAACAACGAAACAACGAAACAACGAAACAACGAAACAACGAAACAACGAAACAACGAAACAACGAAACAACGAAACAACGAACCAACGAACCAACGAACCAACGAACAAACGAACCAACGAACCAACGAACCAACGAACCGACGAACCAACGAACCAACGAACCTTCGAACCAACGAACCAACGAACCAACGATCCAACGATCCAACGAGCCAACGAACCTTCGAACCAACGAACCAACGATCCAACGAACCAACGAACCAACGAACCAACGAACAAACGAACCAACGAAACAACGAAACAACGAAACAACGAAACAACGAAACAACGAAACAACGAAACAACGAAACAACGAAACAACGAAACAACGAAACAACGAAACAACGAAACAACGAAACAACGAAACAACGACACAACGAAACAACGAACCAACGAAACAACGAAACAACGAAACAACGAAACAACGAAACAACGAAACAACGAAACAACGAAACAACGAAACAACGAAACAACGAAACAACGAAACAACGAAACAACGAAACAACGAAACAACGAAACAACGAAACAACGAAACAACGAAACAACGAAACAACGAAACAACGAAACAACGAAACAACGAAACAACGAAACAACGAAACAACGAAACAACGAAACAACGAAACAACGAAACAACGAAACAACGAAACAACGAAACAACGAAACAACGACACAACGAAACAACGAAACAACGAAACAACGACACAACGAAACAACGAAACAACGAAACAACGAAACAACGAAACAACGAAACAACGAAACAACGAAACAACGAAACAACGAAACAACGAAACAACGAAACAACGAAACAACGAAACAACGAAACAACGAAACAACGAAACAACGAAACAACGAAACAACGAAACAACGAAACAACGAAACAACGAAACAACGAAACAACGACACAACGAAACAACGAAACAACGAAACAACGACACAACGAAACAACGAAACAACGAAACAACGAAACAACGAAACAACGAAACAACGAAACAACGAAACAACGAAACAACGAAACAACGAAACAACGAAACAACGAAACAACGAAACAACGAAACAACGAAACAACGAAACAACGAAACAACGAAACAACGAAACAACGAAGCAACGAAACAACGAAACAACGAAACAACGAAACAACGAAACAACGAAACAACGAAACAACGAAACAACGAAACAACGAAACAACGAAACAACGAAACAACGAAACAACGAAACAACGAAACAACGAAACAACGAAACAACGAAACAACGAAACAACGAAACAACGAAACAACGAAACAACGAAACAACGAAACAACGAACCAACGAACCAACGAACCAACGAACCAACGAACAAACGAACCAACGAACCAACGAACCAACGAACCGACGAACCAACGAACCAACGAACCTTCGAACCAACGAACCAACGAACCAACGATCCAACGATCCAACGAGCCAACGAACCTTCGAACCAACGAACCAACGATCCAACGAACCAACGAACCAACGAACCAACGAACAAACGAACCAACGAACCAACGAACCAACGAACAAACGAACAAACGAACAAACGAACAAACGAACAAACGAACAAACGAACAAACGAACAAACGAACAAACGAACAAACGAACAAACGAACAAACGAACAAACGAACAAACGAACAAACGAACAAACGAACAAACGAACAAACGAACAAACGAACAAACGAACAAACGAACAAACGAACAAACGAACAAACGAACAAACGAACAAACGAACAAACGAACAAACGAACAAACGAACAAACGAACAAACGAACAAACGAACAAACGAACAAACGAACAAACGAACAAACGAACAAACGAACAAACGAAACAACGAACAAACGATCAAACGAAGAAACGAACAAACGAACAAAAGAACAAACGAACAAACGAACAAACGAAACAACGAACAAACGATCAAACGAAGAAACGAACAAACGAACAAAAGAACAAACGAACAAACGAACAAACGAAGAAACAGACAAAGAACCAAACGAACCAAAGAAACAACGAAACAACGAAACAACGAAACAACGAAACAACGAAACAACGAACCAACGAAACAACGAAACAACGAAACAACGAAACAACGAACCAACGAACCAACGAACCAACGAACCAACGAACCAACGAACCAACGAACCAACGAATCAACGAACCAACGAAACAACGAAACAACGAACCAACGAACCAACGAACCAACGAACCAACGAACCAACGAACCAACGAACAAACGAACAAAAGAACAAAGGAACAAACGAACAAACGAACAAAGAGACAAAGAAACAAAAGAACCAACGAAACAACGAACCAACGAAACAACGATACAACGAACCAACGAACCAACGAACCAACGAACCAACGAACCAACGAACCAACGAGCCAACGAACCAACGAACCAACGAACCAACGAACCAACGAACCAACGAACCAACGAACCAACGAACCAACGAACCAACGAACCAACGAACCAACGAACCAACGAACAAACGAACAAACGAACCAACGAACAAACGAACAAACGAACAAACGAACAAACGAACAAACGAACAAACGAACAAACGAACAAACGAACAAACGAACAAACGAACAAACGAACAAACGAACAAACGAACAAACGAACAAACGAACAAACGAACAAACGAACAAACGAACAAACGAACAAACGAACAAACGAACAAACGAACAAACGAACAAACGAACAAACGAACAAACGAACAAACGAACAAACGAACAAACGAACAAACGAACAAACGAACAAACGAAACAACGAACAAACGATCAAACGAAGAAACGAACAAACGAACAAAAGAACAAACGAACAAACGAACAAACGAAACAACGAACAAACGATCAAACGAAGAAACGAACAAACGAACAAAAGAACAAACGAACAAACGAACAAACGAAGAAACAGACAAAGAACCAAACGAACCAAAGAAACAACGAAACAACGAAACAACGAAACAACGAAACAACGAAACAACGAACCAACGAAACAACGAAACAACGAAACAACGAAACAACGAACCAACGAACCAACGAACCAACGAACCAACGAACCAACGAACCAACGAACCAACGAATCAACGAACCAACGAAACAACGAAACAACGAACCAACGAACCAACGAACCAACGAACCAACGAACCAACGAACCAACGAACAAACGAACAAAAGAACAAAGGAACAAACGAACAAACGAACAAAGAGACAAAGAAACAAAAGAACCAACGAAACAACGAACCAACGAAACAACGATACAACGAACCAACGAACCAACGAACCAACGAACCAACGAACCAACGAACCAACGAGCCAACGAACCAACGAACCAACGAACCAACGAACCAACGAACCAACGAACCAACGAACCAACGAACCAACGAACCAACGAACCAACGAACCAACGAACCAACGAACCAACGAACCAACGAACCAACGAACCAACGAACAAACGAACCAACGAACAAACGGACAAGCGAACAAACGAACAAACGAACAAACGAACAAACGAACAAACGAACAAACGAACAAACGAACAAACGAACAAACGAACAAACGAACAAACGAACAAACGAACAAACGAACAAACGAACAAACGAACAAACGAACAAACGAACAAACGAACAAACGAACAAACGAACAAACGAACAAACGAACAAACGAACAAACGAACAAACGAACAAACGAACAAACGAACAAACGAACAAACGAACAAACGAACAAACGAACAAACGAACAAACGAACAAACGAACAAACGAACAAACGAACAAACGAACAAACGAACAAACGAACAAACGAAACAACGAACAAACGAGCAAACGAAGAAACGAAAAAACGAACAAAAGAACAAACGAACAAACGAACAAACGAAACAACGAACAAACGATCAAACGAAGAAACGAACAAACGAACAAAAGAACAAACGAACAAACGAACAAACGAAGAAACAGACAAAGAAACAAACGAACCAAAGA
This sequence comes from Andrena cerasifolii, assembly GCF_050908995.1. Taxonomy (NCBI): domain Eukaryota; kingdom Metazoa; phylum Arthropoda; class Insecta; order Hymenoptera; family Andrenidae; genus Andrena; species Andrena cerasifolii. The sequence continues at coordinate 10,616 of NW_027486300.1, forward strand.
AACAACGAAACAACGAAACAACGAAACAACGAAACAACGAAACAACGAAACAACGAACCAACGAAACAACGAAACAACGAAACAACGAAACAACGAAACCACGAAACAACGAAACAACGAAACAACGAAACAACGAAACAACGAAACAACGACACAACGAAACAACGAAACAACGAAACAACGAAACAACGAAACAACGAAACAACGAACCAACGAACCAACGAACCAACGAATCAACGATCCAACGAAACAACGAAACAACGAACCAACGAACCAACGAACCAACGAACCAACGAACAAACGAACAAACGAACAAAGAGACAAAGAAACAAAAGAACCAACGAAACAACGAACCAACGAAACAACGAACCAACGAACCAACGAACCAACGAACCAACGAACCAACGAACCAACGAACCAACGAGCCAACGAACCAACGAACCAACGAACCAACGAACAAACGAACAAACGAACAAACGAACAAACGAACAAACGAACAAACGAACAAACGAACAAACGAACAAACGAAACAACGAACAAACGATCAAACGAACAAACGAACAAACGAACAAAAGAACAAACGAACAAACGAACAAACGAAGAAACAGACAAAGAAACAAACGAACCAAAGAAACAACGAAACAACGAACCAACGAAACAACGAAACAACGAAACAACGAAACAACGAAACAACGAAACAACGAAACAACGAAACAACGAAACAACGAAACAACGAAACAACGAAACAACGAAACAACGAAACAACGAAACAACGAAACAACGAAACAACGAAACAACGAAACAACGAAACAACGAAACAACGAAACAACGAAACAACGAAACAACGAAACAACGAAACAACGAAACAACGAAACAACGAAACAACGAAACAACGAAACAACGAAACAACGAAACAACGAAACAACGACACAACGAAACAACGAAACAACGAAACAACGAAACAACGAAACAACGAAACAACGAAACAACGAAACAACGAAACAACGAAACAACGAAACAACGAAACAACGAAACAACGAAACAACGAAACAACGAAACAACGAAACAACGAAACAACGAAACAACGAAACAACGAAACAACGAAACAACGAAACAACGAAACAACGAAACAACGAAACAACGAAACAACGAAACAACGAACCAACGAACCAACGAACCAACGAACCAACGAACAAACGAACCAACGAACCAACGAACCAACGAACCGACGAACCAACGAACCAACGAACCTTCGAACCAACGAACCAACGAACCAACGATCCAACGATCCAACGAGCCAACGAACCTTCGAACCAACGAACCAACGATCCAACGAACCAACGAACCAACGAACCAACGAACAAACGAACCAACGAAACAACGAAACAACGAAACAACGAAACAACGAAACAACGAAACAACGAAACAACGAAACAACGAAACAACGAAACAACGAAACAACGAAACAACGAAACAACGAAACATCGAAACAACGAACCAACGAACAAACGAACCGACGAACCGACGAACCGACGAACCGACGAACCGACGAAACAACGAACCAACGAACCAACGAACCAACGAACCAACGAACCAACGAACCAACGAACCAACGAACCAACGATCCAACGAACCAACGAACCAACGAACCAACGAACCAACGAACCAACGAACCAACGAACCAACGAACCAACGAACCAACGAACCAACGAACCAACGATCCAACGATCCAACGAGCCAACGAACCTTCGAACCAACGAACCAACGATCCAACGAACCAACGAACCAACGAACCAACGAACCAACGAACAAACGAACCAACGAACCAACGAACCAACGAACCAACGAACCAACGAACAAACGAACAAACGAAACAACGAACCAACGAAACAACGAAACAACGAAACAACGAAACAACGAAACAACGAAACAACGAAACAACGAAACAACGAAACAACGAAACAACGAAACAACGAAACAACGAAACAACGAAACAACGAAACAACGAAACAACGAAACAACGAAACAACGAAACAACGAAACAACGAAACAACGAAACAACGAAACTACGAAACAACGAAACAACGAAACAACGAAACAACGAAACAACGAAACAACGAAACAACGAAACAACGAAACAACGAAACAACGAAACAACGAAACAACGAAACAACGAAACAACGACACAACGAAACAACGAAACAACGAAACAAAGAAACAACGAAACAACGAAACAACGAAACAACGAAACAACGAAACAACGAACCAACGAAACAACGAAACAACGAAACAACGAAACAACGAAACAACGAAACAACGAAACAACGAAACAACGAAACAACGAAACAACGAAACAACGAAACAACGAAACAACGAAACAACGAAACAACGAAACAACGAAACAACGAAACAACGAAACAACGAAACAACGAAACAACGAAACAACGAAACAACGAAACAACGAAACTACGAAACAACGAAACAACGAAACAACGAAACAACGAAACAACGAAACAACGAAACAACGAAACAACGAAACAACGAAACAACGAAACAACGAAACAACGAAACAACGAAACAACGAAACAACGAAACAACGAAACAACGAAACAACGAAACAACGACACAACGAAACAACGAAACAACGAAACAACGAAACAACGAAACAACGAAACAACGAAACAACGAAACAACGAAACAACGAAACAACGAAACAACGAAACAACGAAACAACGAAACAACGAAACAACGAAACAACGAAACAACGAAACAACGAACCAACGAACCAACGAAACAACGAAACAACGAAACAACGAACCAACGAAACAACGAAACAACGAAACAACGAACCAACGAACCAACGAACCAACGAACCAACGAACCAACGAACCAACGAACCAACGAACCAACGATCCAACGATCCAACGAGCCAACGAACCTTCGAACCAACGAACCAACGAACCAACGAACCTTCGAACCAACGAACCAACGAACCAACGATCCAACGATCCAACGATCCAACGAGCCAACGAACCTTCGAACCAACGATCCAACGAACCAACGAACCAACGAACCAACGAACAAACGAACCAACGAACCAACGAACCAACGAACCAACGAACCAACGAACCAACGAACAAACGAACAAACGAACCAACGAACCAACGAACCAACGAACCAACGAACCAACGAACCAACGAACCAACGAACCAACGAACCAACGAACCAACGAACCAACGAACCAACGAACCAACGAACCAACGAACCAACGAACCAACGAACCAACGAACCAACGAACCAACGAACCAACGAACCAACGAACCAACGAACCAACGAACCAACGAACCAACGAACCAACGAACCAACGAACCAACGAACCAACGAACCAACGAACCAACGAACCAACGAACCAACGAACCAACGAACCAACGAACCAACGAACCAACGAACCAACGAACCAACGAACCAACGAACCAACGAACCAACGAACCAACGAACCAACGAACCAACGAACCAACGAACAAACGAACAAACGAACAAACGAACAAGCGAACAAACGAACAAGCGAACAAACGAACAAACGAACAAACGAACAAACGAACAAACGAACAAACGAACATGCGAACAAGCGAACAAACGAACAAACGAACAAACGAACAAACGAACAAACGAACAAACGAACAAACGAACAAACGAACAAACGAACAAACGAACAAACGAACAAACGAACAAACGAACAAACGAACAAACGAACAAACGAAACAACGAACAAACGAGCAAACGAAGAAACGAACAAACGAACAAAAGAACAAACGAACAAACGAACAAACGAACAAACGAACAAACGAACAAACGAACAAACGAACAAACGAACAAACGAACAAACGAACAAACGAACAAGCAGACAAAGAAACAAACGAACCAAAGAAACAACGAAACAACGAAACAACGAAACAACGAAACAACGAAACAACGAAACAACGAAACAACGAAACAACGAAACAACGAAACAACGAAACAACGAAACAACGAAACAACGAAACAACGAAACAACGAAACAACGAAACAACGAAACAACGAAACAACGAAACAACGAAACAACGAACCAACGAACAAACGAACCGACGAACCGACGAACCGACGAACCGACGAACCGACGAACCAACGAACCAACGAACCAACGAACCAACGAACCAACGAACCAACGAACCAACGAACCAACGATCCAACGAACCAACGAACCAACGAACCAACGAACCAACGAACCAACGAACCAACGAACCAACGACCCAACGAACCAACGAACCAACGAACCAACGAACCAACGAACCAACGAACCAACGAACCAACGAATCAACGAACCAACGAACCAACGAACCAACGAACCAACGAACCAACGAACCAACGAACCAACGAACCAACGAATCAACGAACCAACGAAACAACGAAACAACGAACCAACGAACCAACGAACCAACGAACCAACGAACCAACGAACCAACGAACCAACGAACAAACGAACAAAAGGACAAAGGAACAAACGAACAAACGAACAAAGAGACAAAGAAACAAAAGAACCAACGAAACAACGAACCAACGAAACAACGATACAACGAACCAACGAACAAACGAACCAACGAACCAACGAACCAACGAACCAACGAACCAACGAGCCAACGAACCAACGAACCAACGAACCAACGAACCAACGAACCAACGAACCAACGAACCAACGAACCAACGAACCAACGAACCAACGAACCAACGAACCAACGAACCAACGAACCAACGAACAAACGAACAAACGAACAAGCGAACAAACGAACAAACGAACAAACGAACAAACGAACAAACGAACAAACGAACAAACGAACAAACGAACAAACGAACAAACGAACAAACGAACAAACGAACAAACGAACAAACGAACAAACGAACAAACGAACAAACGAACAAACGAACAAACGAACAAACGAAACAACGAACAAACGAGCAAACGAAGAAACGAACAAACGAACAAACGAACAAAAGAACAAACGAACAAACGAACAAACGAACAAACGAACAAACGAACAAACGAACAAACGAACAAACGAACAAACGAACAAACGAACAAACGAACAAACGAACAAACAGACAAAGAAACAAACGAACCAAAGAAACAACGAAACAACGAAACAACGAAACAACGAAACAACGAAACAACGAAACAACGAAACAACGAAACAACGAAACAACGAAACAACGAAACAACGAAACAACGAAACAACGAAACAACGAAACAACGAAACAACGAAACAACGAAACAACGAAACAACGAAACAACGAAACAACGAAACAACGAACCAACGAACCAACGAACAAACGAACCGACGAAACAACGAAACAACGAAACAACGAAACAACGAAACAACGAAACAACGAAACAACGAAACAACGAAACAACGAAACAACGAAACAACGAAACAACGAAACAACGAAACAACGAAACAACGAAACAACGAAACAACGACACAACGAAACAACGAAACAACGAAACAACGAAACAACGAAACAACGAAACAACGAAACAACGAAACAACGAAACAACGAAACAACGAAACAACGAAACAACGAAACAACGAAACAACGAAACAACGAAACAACGAAACAACGAAACAACGAAACAACGAAACAACGAAACAACGAAACAACGAAACAACGAAACAACGAAACAACGAAACAACGAACCAACGAACCAACGAACCAACGAACCAACGAACAAACGAACCAACGAACCAACGAACCAACGAACCGACGAACCAACGAACCAACGAACCTTCGAACCAACGAACCAACGAACCAACGATCCAACGATCCAACGAGCCAACGAACCTTCGAACCAACGAACCAACGATCCAACGAACCAACGAACCAACGAACCAACGAACAAACGAACCAACGAAACAACGAAACAACGAAACAACGAAACAACGAAACAACGAAACAACGAAACAACGAAACAACGAAACAACGAAACAACGAAACAACGAAACAACGAAACAACGAACCAACGAACAAACGAACCGACGAACCGACGAACCGACGAACCGACGAACCGACGAACCAACGAACCAACGAACCAACGAACCAACGAACCAACGAACCAACGAACCAACGAACCAACGATCCAACGAACCAACGAACCAACGAACCAACGAACCAACGAACCAACGAACCAACGAACCAACGAACCAACGAACCAACGAACCAACGATCCAACGATCCAACGATCCAACGAGCCAACGAACCTTCGAACCAACGAACCAACGATCCAACGAACCAACGAACCAACGAACCAACGAACAAACGAACCAACGAACCAACGAACCAACGAACCAACGAACCAACGAACCAACGAACAAACGAACAAACGAAACAACGAACCAACGAAACAACGAAACAACGAAACAACGAACCAACGAACCAACGAACCAACGATCCAACGAACCAACGAACCAACGAACCAACGAACCAACGAACCAACGAACCAACGAACCAACGAACCAACGAACCAACGAACCAACGAACCAACGAACCAACGAACCAACGAACCAACGAACCAACGAACCAACGAATCAACGAACCAACGAACCAACGAACCAACGAACCAACGAACCAACGAACCAACGAACCAACGAACCAACGAATCAACGAACCAACGAAACAACGAAACAACGAACCAACGAACCAACGAACCAACGAACCAACGAACCAACGAACAAACGAACAAAAGAACAAAGGAACAAACGAACAAACGAACAAAGAGACAAAGAAACAAAAGAACCAACGAAACAACGAACCAACGAAACAACGATACAACGAACCAACGAACAAACGAACCAACGAACCAACGAACCAACGAACCAACGAACCAACGAGCCAACGAACCAACGAACCAACGAACCAACGAACCAACGAACCAACGAACCAACGAACCAACGAACCAACGAACCAACGAACCAACGAACCAACGAACCAACGAACCAACGAACCAACGAACAAACGAACAAGCGAACAAACGAACAAACGAACAAACGAACAAACGAACAAACGAACAAACGAACAAACGAACAAACGAACAAACGAACAAACGAACAAACGAACAAACGAACAAACGAACAAACGAACAAACGAACAAACGAACAAACGAACAAACGAACAAACGAACAAACGAACAAACGAACAAACGAACAAACGAACAAACGAACAAACGAACAAACGAACAAACGAACAAACGAACAAACGAACAAACGAACAAACGAACAAACGAAACAACGAACAAACGAGCAAACGAAGAAACGAACAAACGAACAAACGAACAAAAGAACAAACGAACAAACGAACAAACGAACAAACGAACAAACGAACAAACGAACAAACGAACAAACGAACAAACGAACAAACGAACAAACGAACAAACGAACAAACGAACAAACAGACAAAGAAACAAACGAACCAAAGAAACAACGAAACAACGAAACAACGAAACAACGAAACAACGAAACAACGAAACAACGAAACAACGAAACAACGAAACAACGAAACAACGAAACAACGAAACAACGAAACAACGAAACAACGAAACAACGAAACAACGAAACAACGAAACAACGAAACAACGAAACAACGAAACAACGAAACAACGAAACAACGAAACAACGAACCAACGAACCAACGAACAAACGAACCGACGAAACAACGAAACAACGAAACAACGAAACAACGAAACAACGAAACAACGAAACAACGAAACAACGAAACAACGAAACAACGAAACAACGAAACAACGAAACAACGAAACAACGAAACAACGAAACAACGAAACAACGACACAACGAAACAACGAAACAACGAAACAACGAAACAACGAAACAACGAAACAACGAAACAACGAAACAACGAAACAACGAAACAACGAAACAACGAAACAACGAAACAACGAAACAACGAAACAACGAAACAACGAAACAACGAAACAACGAAACAACGAAACAACGAAACAACGAAACAACGAAACAACGAAACAACGAAACAACGAAACAACGAACCAACGAACCAACGAACCAACGAACCAACGAACAAACGAACCAACGAACCAACGAACCAACGAACCGACGAACCAACGAACCAACGAACCTTCGAACCAACGAACCAACGAACCAACGATCCAACGATCCAACGAGCCAACGAACCTTCGAACCAACGAACCAACGATCCAACGAACCAACGAACCAACGAACCAACGAACAAACGAACCAACGAAACAACGAAACAACGAAACAACGAAACAACGAAACAACGAAACAACGAAACAACGAAACAACGAAACAACGAAACAACGAAACAACGAAACAACGAAACAACGAACCAACGAACAAACGAACCGACGAACCGACGAACCGACGAACCGACGAACCGACGAACCAACGAACCAACGAACCAACGAACCAACGAACCAACGAACCAACGAACCAACGATCCAACGAACCAACGAACCAACGAACCAACGAACCAACGAACCAACGAACCAACGAACCAACGAACCAACGAACCAACGAACCAACGATCCAACGATCCAACGAGCCAACGAACCTTCGAACCAACGAACCAACGATCCAACGAACCAACGAACCAACGAACCAACGAACAAACGAACCAACGAACCAACGAACCAACGAACCAACGAACCAACGAACCAACGAACAAACGAACAAACGAAACAACGAACCAACGAAACAACGAAACAACGAAACAACGAAACAACGAAACAACGAAACAACGAAACAACGAAACAACGAAACAACGAAACAACGAAACAACGAAACAACGAAACAACGAAACAACGAAACAACGAAACAACGAAACAACGAAACAACGAAACAACGAAACAACGAAACAACGAAACAACGAAACAACGAAACAACGAAACAACGAAACAACGAAACTACGAAACAACGAAACAACGAAACAACGAAACAACGAAACAACGAAACAACGAAACAACGAAACAACGAAACAACGAAACAACGAAACAACGAAACAACGAAACAACGAAACAACGAAACAACGACACAACGAAACAACGAAACAACGAAACAAAGAAACAACGAAACAACGAAACAACGACACAACGAAACAACGAAACAACGAAACAAAGAAACAACGAAACAACGAAACAACGAAACAACGAAACAACGAAACAACGAACCAACGAACCAACGAAACAACGAAACAACGAACAAACGAACAAAACACAAACGAACAAGCGAACAAACGAACAAACGAAACAACGAACAAACGAGCAAACGAAGAAACGAACAAACGAACAAAAGAACAAACGAACAAACGAACAAACGAACAAACGAACAAACGAACAAACGAACAAACGAACAAACGAACAAACGAACAAACGAAGAAACAAACGAACCAAAGAAACAACGAAACAACGAAACAACGAAACAACGAAACAACGAACCAACGAACCAACGAAACAACGAAACAACGAAACAACGAAACAACGAAACAACGAAACAACGAAACAACGAAACAACGAAACAACGAAACAACGAAACAACGAAACAACGAAACAACGAAACAACGCAACGAAACAACGAAACAACGAAACAACGAAACAACGAAACAACGAAACAACGAAACAACGAAACAACGAAACAACGAAACAACGAAACAACGAAACAACGAAACAACGAAACAACGAAACAACGAAACAACGAACCAACGAAACAACGAAACAACGAAACAACGAAACAACGAAACAACGAAACAACGAAACAACGAAACAACGAAACAACGAAACAACGAAACAACGAAACAACGAAACAACGAAACAACGAAACAACGAAACAACGAAACAACGAAACAACGAAACAACGAAACAACGAAACAACGAAACAACGAAACAACGAAACAACGAAACAACGAACCAACGAACCAACGAACCAACGAACCAACGAACCAACGAACCAACGAACCAACGAACCGACGAACCAACGAACCAACGAACCTTCGAACCAACGAACCAACGAACCAACGATCCAACGATCCAACGAGCCAACGAACCTTCGAACCAACGAACCAACGATCCAACGAACCAACGAACCAACGAACCAACGAACAAACGAACCAACGAACCAACGAACCAACGAACCAACGAACCAACGAACAAACGAACAAACGAACAAACGAACCAACGAACCAACGAACCAACGAACCAACGAACCAACGAACCAACGAACCAACGAACCAACGAACCAACGAACCAACGAACCAACGAACCAACGAACCAACGAACCAACGAACCAACGAACCAACGAACCAACGAACCAACGAACCAACGAACCAACGAACCAACGAACCAACGAACCAACGAACCAACGAACCAACGAACCAACGAACCAACGAACCAACGAACCAACGAACCAACGAACCAACGAACCAACGAACCAACGAACCAACGAACCAACGAACCAACGAACCAACGAACCAACGAACCAACGAACCAACGAACCAACGAACAAACGAACAAACGAACAAACGAACAAGCGAACAAACGAACAAGCGAACAAACGAACAAACGAACAAACGAACAAACGAACAAACGAACAAACGAACAAACGAACATGCGAACAAGCGAACAAACGAACAAACGAACAAACGAACAAACGAACAAACGAACAAACGAACAAACGAACAAACGAACAAACGAACAAACGAACAAACGAACAAACGAACAAACGAACAAACGAACAAACAGACAAAGAAACAAACGAACCAAAGAAACAACGAAACAACGAAACAACGAAACAACGAAACAACGAAACAACGAAACAACGAAACAACGAAACAACGAAACAACGAAACAACGAAACAACGAAACAACGAAACAACGAAACAACGAAACAACGAAACAACGAAACAACGAAACAACGAAACAACGAAACAACGAAACAACGAAACAACGAAACAACGAAACAACGAAACAACGAACCAACGAACAAACGAACCGACGAACCGACGAACCGACGAACCGACGAACCGACGAACCGACGAACCGACGAACCAACGAACCAACGAACCAACGAACCAACGAACCAACGAACCAACGAACCAACGATCCAACGAACCAACGAACCAACGAACCAACGAACCAACGAACCAACGAACCAACGAACCAACGAACCAACGAACCAACGAACCAACGAACCAACGAACCAACGAACCAACGAACCAACGAACCAACGAACCAACGAACCAACGAATCAACGAACCAACGAACCAACGAACCAACGAACCAACGAACCAACGAACCAACGAACCAACGAACCAACGAATCAACGAACCAACGAAACAACGAAACAACGAACCAACGAACCAACGAACCAACGAACCAACGAACCAACGAACCAACGAACAAACGAACAAAAGAACAAAGGAACAAACGAACAAACGAACAAAGAGACAAAGAAACAAAAGAACCAACGAAACAACGAACCAACGAAACAACGATACAACGAACCAACGAACAAACGAACCAACGAACCAACGAACCAACGAACCAACGAACCAACGAACCAACGAGCCAACGAACCAACGAACCAACGAACCAACGAACCAACGAACCAACGAACCAACGAACCAACGAACCAACGAACCAACGAACCAACGAACCAACGAACCAACGAACCAACGAACAAACGAACAAACGAACAAGCGAACAAACGAACAAACGAACAAACGAACAAACGAACAAACGAACAAACGAACAAACGAACAAACGAACAAACGAACAAACGAACAAACGGACAAACGAACAAACGAACAAACGAAGAAACGAACAAACGAACAAACGAACAAACGAACAAACGAACAAACGAACAAACGAAACAACGAACAAACGAGCAAACGAAGAAACGAACAAACGAACAAACGAACAAAAGAACAAACGAACAAACGAACAAACGAACAAACGAACAAACGAACAAACGAACAAACGAACAAACGAACAAACGAACAAACAGACAAAGAAACAAACGAACCAAAGAAACAAAGAAACAACGAAACAACGAAACAACGAAACAACGAAACAACGAAACAACGAAACAACGAAACAACGAAACAACGAAACAACGAAACAACGAAACAACGAAACAACGAAACAACGAAACAACGAAACAACGAAACAACGAAACAACGAAACAACGAAACAACGAAACAACGAAACAACGAAACAACGAAACAACGAAACAACGAAACAACGAAACAACGAACCAACGAACAAACGAACCGACGAACCGACGAACCGACGAACCGACGAACCGACGAACCAACGAACCAACGAACCAACGAACCAACGAACCAACGAACCAACGAACCAACGATCCAACGAACCAACGAACCAACGAACCAACGAACCAACGAACCAACGAACCAACGAACCAACGAACCAACGAACCAACGAACCAACGAACCAACGAACCAACGAACCAACGAACCAACGAACCAACGAACCAACGAACCAACGAACCAACGAACCAACGAACCAACGAACCAACGAACCAACGAACCAACGAACCAACGAACCAACGAACCAACGAACCAACGAACCAACGAACCAACGAACCAACGAATCAACGAACCAACGAAACAACGAAACAACGAACCAACGAACCAGCGAACCAACGAACCAACGAACCAACGAACTAACGAACCAACGAACCAACGAACAAACGAACAAAAGAACAAAGGAACAAAGAGACAAAGAAACAAAAGAACCAACGAAACAACGAACCAACGAAACAACGATACAACGAACCAACGAACCAACGAACCAACGAACCAACGAACCAACGAACCAACGAGCCAACGAACCAACGAACCAACGAACCAACGAACCAACGAACCAACGAACCAACGAACCAACGAACCAACGAACCAACGAACCAACGAACCAACGAACCAACGAACCAACGAACCAACGAACAAACGAACAAACGAACAAACGAACAAGCGAACAAACGAACAAACGAACAAACGAACAAACGAACAAACGAACAAACGAACAAACGAACAAACGAACAAACGAACAAACGAACAAACGAACAAACGAACAAACGAACAAACGAACAAACGAACAAACGAACAAACGAACAAACGAACAAACGAACAAACGAACAAACGAACAAACGAACAAACGAACAAACGAACAAACGAACAAACGAACAAACGAACAAACGAACAAACGAACAAACGAACAAACGAACAAACGAACAAACGAACAAACGAAACAACGAACAACGAGCAAACGAAGAAACGAACAAACGAACAAAAGAACAAACGAACAAACGAACAAACGAACAAACGAACAAACGAACAAACGAACAAACGAACAAACGAACAAACGAACAAACGAACAAACGAACAAACGAACAAACGAACAAACGAACAAACGAACAAACGAAGAAACAAACGAACCAAAGAAACAACGAAACAACGAAACAACGAAACAACGAACCAACGAAC
>NW_027486301.1:0-24184 GCF_050908995.1 Andrena cerasifolii
CGTCTCTTCGTTAAACAGTCACTGTCTCGAAACATCTGCGCCACTTCTTGCTCTTTGATTTGCTCTCCGGAGCCGTTACTTTGTGCCATCTCTTTCGACGGCATGTTCTCCTGTTACAATGCCCAATTTTGTGCATTATGAAAATTTTTGCCAGATTTTGGCCAATATATCAGGGGAACATGAAGTGGAAAGAGGTATACTAAATTTCAGCTTCAAAGGCATATCCTTAAAGTTGCAAATTAGAGGCGGAGGCCTTTCAAGAGGCGTTCGAAAATTCTGCGTCTCTTCGTTAAACAGTCACTGTCTCGAAACATCTGCGCCACTTCTTGCTCTTTGATTTGCTCTCCGGAGCCGTTACTTTGTGCCATCTCTTTCGACGGCATGTTCTCCTGTTACAAAGCCCAATCTTGTGCATTCTGAATATTTTCGCCAGATTTTGGCCAATATAACAGGGGAACATGAAGTGAAAAGAGGTACACTAAATTTCAGCTTCAAAGGCATATCCTTAAAGTTGCATATTAGAGGCGGAGGCCTTTCAAGAGGCGTTCGAAAATTCTGCGTCTCTTCGTTAAACAGTCACAGTCTGGAAACATCTGCGCCACTTCTCGCTCTTTGATTTGCTCTCCGGAGACGTTACTTTGTGCCATCTCTTTCGACGGCATGTTCTCCTGTTACAAAGCCCAATTTTGTGCATTATGAAAATTTTTTGCCACATTTTGGCCAATATATCAGGGGAACATGAAGTGGAAAGAGGTATACTAAATTTCAGCTTCAAAGGCATATCCTTAAAGTTGCAAATTGGAGGCGGAGGCCTTTCATGAGGCGTTCGAAAATTCTGCGTCTCTTCGTTAAGCAATCACTGTCTCGAAACATCTGCGCCACTTCTCGCTCTTTGATTTGCTCTCCGGAGCCGTTACTTTGTGCCATCTCTTTCGACGGCATGTTCTCCTGTTACAATGCCCAATTTTGTGCATTATGAAAATTTTTGCCAGATTTTGGCCAATAAATCAGGGGAACATGAAGTGGAAAGAGGTATACTAAATTTCAGCTTCAAAGGCATATCCTTAAAGTTGCAAATTAGAGGCGGAGGCCTTTCAAGAGGCGTTCGAAAATTCTGCGTCTCTTCGTTAAACAGTCACAGTCTGGAAACGTCTGCGCCACTTCTCGCTCTTTGACTTGCTCTCCGGAGACGTTACTTTGTGCCATCTCTTTCGACGGCATGTTCTCCTGTTACAAAGCCCAATTTTGTGCATTCTGAAAATTTTAGCCAGATTTTGGCCAATATATCAGGGGAACATGAAGTGGAAAGAGGTATACTAAATTTCAGCTTCAAAGGCATATCCTTAAAGTTGCAAATTAGAGGCGGAGGCCTGTCAAGAGGCGTTCGAAATTTTCTGCGTCTCTTCGTTAAACAGTCACAGTCTGGAAACGTCTGCGCAACTTCTCGCTCTTTGATTTGCTCTCCGGAGCCGTTACTTTGTGCCATCTCTTTCGACGGCATGTTCTCCTGTTACAAAGCCCAATTTTGTGGATTCTGAATATTTTCGCCAGATTTTGGCCAATATATCAGGGGAACATGAAGTGGAAAGAGGTATACTAAATTTCAGCTTCAAAGGCATCGCCTTACAGTTGCCAATAAGAGGCACAGGCCTTTCAAGAGGCGTTCGAAAATTCTGCGTCTCTTCGTTAAACAGTCACTGTCTCGAAACATCTGCGCCATTTCTTGCTCTTTGATTTGCTCTCCGGAGCCGTAACTTTGTGCCATCTCTTTCGACGGCATTTTCTCCTGTTACAATGCCCAATTTTGTGCATTATGAAAATTTTTGCCAGATTTTTGGCCAATATATCAGGGGAACATGAAGTGGAAAGAGGTATACTAAATTTCAGCTTCAAAGGCATATCCTTAAAGTTGGAAATTAGAGGCGGAGGCCTTTCAAGAGGCGTTCGAAAATTCTGCGTCTCTTCGTTAAACAGTCACAGTCTGGAAACGTCTGCGCCACTTCTCGCTCTTTGATTTGCTCTCCGGAGACGTTACTTTGTGCCATCTCTTTCGACGGCATGTTCTCCTGTTACAAAGCCCAATTTTGTGCATTCTGAAAATTTTAGCCAGATTTTGGCCAATATATCAGGGGAACATGAAGTGGAAAGAGGTATACTAAATTTCAGCTTCAAAGGCATATCCTTAAAGTTGCAAATTAGAGGCGGAGGCCTTTCAAGAGGCGTTCGAAAATTCTGCGTCTCTTCGTTAAACAGTCACAGTCTGGAAACGTCTGCGCCACTTCTCGCTCTTTGACTTGCTCTCCGGAGACGTTACTTTGTGCCATCTCTTTCGACGGCATGTTCTCCTGTTACAAAGCCCAATTTTGTGCATTCTGAAAATTTTAGCCAGATTTTGGCCAATATATCAGGGGAACATGAAGTGGAAAGAGCTATACTAAATTTCAGCTTCAAAGGCATATCCTTAAAGTTGCAAATTAGAGGCGGAGGCCTTTCAAGAGGCGTTCGAAAATTCTGCGTCTCTTCGTTAAACAGTCACTGTCTCGAAACATCTGCGCCACTTCTTGCTCTTTGATTTGCTCTCCGGAGCCGTTACTTTGTGCCATCTCTTTCGACGGCATGTTCTCCTGTTACAATGCCCAATTTTGTGCATTATGAAAATTTTTGCCAGATTTTGGCCAATATATCAGGGGAACATGAAGTGGAAAGAGGTATACTAAATTTCAGCTTCAAAGGCATATCCTTAAAGTTGCAAATTAGAGGCGGAGGCCTTTCAAGAGGCGTTCGAAAATTCTGCGTCTCTTCGTTAAACAGTCACTGTCTCGAAACATCTGCGCCACTTCTTGCTCTTTGATTTGCTCTCCGGAGCCGTTACTTTGTGCCATCTCTTTCGACGGCATGTTCTCCTGTTACAAAGCCCAATCTTGTGCATTCTGAATATTTTCGCCAGATTTTGGCCAATATAACAGGGGAACATGAAGTGAAAAGAGGTACACTAAATTTCAGCTTCAAAGGCATATCCTTAAAGTTGCATATTAGAGGCGGAGGCCTTTCAAGAGGCGTTCGAAAATTCTGCGTCTCTTCGTTAAACAGTCACAGTCTGGAAACATCTGCGCCACTTCTCGCTCTTTGATTTGCTCTCCGGAGACGTTACTTTGTGCCATCTCTTTCGACGGCATGTTCTCCTGTTACAAAGCCCAATTTTGTGCATTATGAAAATTTTTGCCACATTTTGGCCAATATATCAGGGGAACATGAAGTGGAAAGAGGTATACTAAATTTCAGCTTCAAAGGCATATCCTTAAAGTTGCAAATTGGAGGCGGAGGCCTTTCATGAGGCGTTCGAAAATTCTGCGTCTCTTCGTTAAGCAATCACTGTCTCGAAACATCTGCGCCACTTCTCGCTCTTTGATTTGCTCTCCGGAGCCGTTACTTTGTGCCATCTCTTTCGACGGCATGTTCTCCTGTTACAATGCCCAATTTTGTGCATTATGAAAATTTTTGCCAGATTTTGGCCAATAAATCAGGGGAACATGAAGTGGAAAGAGGTATACTAAATTTCAGCTTCAAAGGCATATCCTTAAAGTTGCAAATTAGAGGCGGAGGCCTTTCAAGAGGCGTTCGAAAATTCTGCGTCTCTTCGTTAAACAGTCACAGTCTGGAAACGTCTGCGCCACTTCTCGCTCTTTGACTTGCTCTCCGGAGACGTTACTTTGTGCCATCTCTTTCGACGGCATGTTCTCCTGTTACAAAGCCCAATTTTGTGCATTCTGAAAATTTTAGCCAGATTTTGGCCAATATATCAGGGGAACATGAAGTGGAAAGAGGTATACTAAATTTCAGCTTCAAAGGCATATCCTTAAAGTTGCAAATTAGAGGCGGAGGCCTGTCAAGAGGCGTTCGAAATTTTCTGCGTCTCTTCGTTAAACAGTCACAGTCTGGAAACGTCTGCGCAACTTCTCGCTCTTTGATTTGCTCTCCGGAGCCGTTACTTTGTGCCATCTCTTTCGACGGCATGTTCTCCTGTTACAAAGCCCAATTTTGTGGATTCTGAATATTTTCGCCAGATTTTGGCCAATATATCAGGGGAACATGAAGTGGAAAGAGGTATACTAAATTTCAGCTTCAAAGGCATCGCCTTACAGTTGCCAATAAGAGGCACAGGCCTTTCAAGAGGCGTTCGAAAATTCTGCGTCTCTTCGTTAAACAGTCACTGTCTCGAAACATCTGCGCCATTTCTTGCTCTTTGATTTGCTCTCCGGAGCCGTAACTTTGTGCCATCTCTTTCGACGGCATTTTCTCCTGTTACAATGCCCAATTTTGTGCATTATGAAAATTTTTGCCAGATTTTGGCCAATATATCAGGGGAACATGAAGTGGAAAGAGGTATACTAAATTTCAGCTTCAAAGGCATATCCTTAAAGTTGGAAATTAGAGGCGGAGGCCTTTCAAGAGGCGTTCGAAAATTCTGCGTCTCTTCGTTAAACAGTCACAGTCTGGAAACGTCTGCGCCACTTCTCGCTCTTTGATTTGCTCTCCGGAGACGTTACTTTGTGCCATCTCTTTCGACGGCATGTTCTCCTGTTACAAAGCCCAATTTTGTGCATTCTGAAAATTTTAGCCAGATTTTGGCCAATATATCAGGGGAACATGAAGTGGAAAGAGGTATACTAAATTTCAGCTTCAAAGGCATATCCTTAAAGTTGCAAATTAGAGGTGGAGGCCTTTCAAGAGGCGTTCGAAATTTTCTGCGTCTCTTCGTTAAACAGTCACAGTCTGGAAACGTCTGCGCAACTTCTCGCTCTTTGATTTGCTCTCCGGAGACGTTACTTTGTGCCATCTCTTTCGACGGCATGTTCTCCTGTTACAAAGCCCAATTTTGTGCATTATGAAAATTTTTGCCAAATTTTGGCCAATATATCAGGAGAACATGAAGTGGAAAGAGGTATACTAATTTTCAGCTTCAAAGGCATCGCCTTAAATTTGCCAATAAGAGGCGGAGGCCTTTCAAGAGGCGTTCGAAAATTCTGCGTCTCTTCGTTAAACAGTCACTGTCTCGAAACATCTGCGCCATTTCTTGTTCTTTGATTTGCTCTCCGGAGCCGTTACTTTGTGCCATCTCTTTCGACGGCATGTTCTCCTGTTACAATGCCCAATTTTGTGCATTATGAAAATTTTTGCCAGATTTTGGCCAATATATCAGGGGAACATGAAGTGGAAAGAGGTACACTAAATTTCAGCTTCAAAGGCATATCCTTAAAGTTGCAAATTAGAGGCGGAGGCCTTTCAAGAGGCGTTCGAAAATTCTGCGTCTCTTCGTTAAACAGTCACAGTCTGGAAACGTCTGCGCCACTTCTCGCTCTTTGACTTGCTCTCCGGAGACGTTACTTTGTGCCATCTCTTTCGACGGCATGTTCTCCTGTTACAAAGCCCAATTTTGTGCATTCTGAAAATTTTAGCCAGATTTTGGCCAATATATCAGGGGAACATGAAGTGGAAAGAGGTATACTAAATTTCAGCTTCAAAGGCATATCCTTAAAGTTGCAAATTAGAGGCGGAGGCCTGTCAAGAGGCGTTCGAAATTTTCTGCGTCTCTTCGTTAAACAGTCACAGTCTGGAAACGTCTGCGCAACTTCTCGCTCTTTGATTTGCTCTCCGGAGCCGTTACTTTGTGCCATCTCTTTCGACGGCATGTTCTCCTGTTACAAAGCCCAATTTTGTGGATTCTGAATATTTTCGCCAGATTTTGGCCAATATATCAGGGGAACATGAAGTGGAAAGAGGTATACTAAATTTCAGCTTCAAAGGCATCGCCTTACAGTTGCCAATAAGAGGCACAGGCCTTTCAAGAGGCGTTCGAAAATTCTGCGTCTCTTCGTTAAACAGTCACTGTCTCGAAACATCTGCGCCATTTCTTGCTCTTTGATTTGCTCTCCGGAGCCGTAACTTTGTGCCATCTCTTTCGACGGCATTTTCTCCTGTTACAATGCCCAATTTTGTGCATTATGAAAATTTTTGCCAGATTTTGGCCAATATATCAGGGGAACATGAAGTGGAAAGAGGTATACTAAATTTCAGCTTCAAAGGCATATCCTTAAAGTTGGAAATTAGAGGCGGAGGCCTTTCAAGAGGCGTTCGAAAATTCTGCGTCTCTTCGTTAAACAGTCACAGTCTGGAAACGTCTGCGCCACTTCTCGCTCTTTGATTTGCTCTCCGGAGACGTTACTTTGTGCCATCTCTTTCGACGGCATGTTCTCCTGTTACAAAGCCCAATTTTGTGCATTCTGAAAATTTTAGCCAGATTTTGGCCAATATATCAGGGGAACATGAAGTGGAAAGAGGTATACTAAATTTCAGCTTCAAAGGCATATCCTTAAAGTTGCAAATTAGAGGTGGAGGCCTTTCAAGAGGCGTTCGAAATTTTCTGCGTCTCTTCGTTAAACAGTCACAGTCTGGAAACGTCTGCGCAACTTCTCGCTCTTTGATTTGCTCTCCGGAGACGTTACTTTGTGCCATCTCTTTCGACGGCATGTTCTCCTGTTACAAAGCCCAATTTTGTGCATTATGAAAATTTTTGCCAAATTTTGGCCAATATATCAGGAGAACATGAAGTGGAAAGAGGTATACTAATTTTCAGCTTCAAAGGCATCGCCTTAAATTTGCCAATAAGAGGCGGAGGCCTTTCAAGAGGCGTTCGAAAATTCTGCGTCTCTTCGTTAAACAGTCACTGTCTCGAAACATCTGCGCCATTTCTTGTTCTTTGATTTGCTCTCCGGAGCCGTTACTTTGTGCCATCTCTTTCGACGGCATGTTCTCCTGTTACAATGCCCAATTTTGTGCATTATGAAAATTTTTGCCAGATTTTGGCCAATATATCAGGGGAACATGAAGTGGAAAGAGGTACACTAAATTTCAGCTTCAAAGGCATATCCTTAAAGTTGCAAATTAGAGGCGGAGGCCTTTCAAGAGGCGTTCGAAAATTCTGCGTCTCTTCGTTAAACAGTCACAGTCTGGAAACATCTGCGCCACTTCTCGCTCTTTGATTTGCTCTCCGGAGCCGTTACTTTGTGCCATCTCTTTCGACGGCATGTTCTCCTGTTACAATGCCCAATTTTGTGCATTATGAAAATTTTTGCCAGATTTTGGCCAATATATCAGGGGAACATGAAGTGGAAAGAGGTATACTAAATTTCAGCTTCAAAGGCATATCCTTAAAGTTGCAAATTAGAGGCGGAGGCCTTTCAAGAGGCGTTCGAAAATTCTGCGTCTCTTCGTTAAACAGTCACTGTCTCGAAACATCTGCGCCACTTCTTGCTCTTTGATTTGCTCTCCGGAGCCGTTACTTTGTGCCATCTCTTTCGACGGCATGTTCTCCTGTTACAAAGCCCAATTTTGTGCATTATGAAAATTTTTGCCAAATTTTGGCCAATATATCAGGGGAACATGAAGTGAAAAGAGGTACACTAAATTTCAGCTTCAAAGGCATCGCCTTAAAGTTGCAAATTAGAGGCGGAGGCCTTTCAAGAGGCGTTCGAAAATTCTGCGTCTCTTCGTTAAACAGTCACTGTCTCGAAACATCTGCGCCACTTCTTGCTCTTTGATTTGCTCTCCGGAGCCGTTACTTTGTGCCATCTCTTTCGACAGAATGTTCTCCTGTTACAAAGCCCAATTTTGTGCATTCTGATAATTTTCGCCAGATTTTGCCAATATATCAGGAGAACATGAAGTGGAAAGAGGTATACTAAATTTCAGCTTCAAAGGCATTGCCTTAAAGTTGCCAATAAGAGGCACAGGCCTTTCAAGAGGCGTTCGAAAATTCTGCGTCTCTTCGTTAAACAGTCACTGTCTCGAAACATCTGCGCCACTTCTTGCTCTTTGATTTCCTCTCCGGAGCCGTTACTTTGTGCCATCTCTTTCGACGGCATGTTCTCCTGTTACAAAGCCCAATTTTGTGCATTTTGAAAATTTTCGCCAGATTTTGGCCAATATATCAGGGGAACATGACGTGGAAAGAGGTATACTAAATTTCAGCTTCACAGGCATATCCTTAAAGTTGCAAATTAGAGGCGGAGGCCTTTCAAGAGGCGTTCGAAAATTCTGCGTCTCTTCGTTAAACAGTCACAGTCTGGAAACGTCTGCGCCACTTCTCGCTCTTTGATTTGCTCTCCGGAGACGTTACTTTGTGCCATCTCTTTCGACGGCATGTTCTCCTGTTACAAAGCCCAATTTTGTGCATTCTGAAAATTTTAGCCAGATTTTGGCCAATATATCAGGGGAACATGAAGTGGAAAGAGGTATACTAAATTTCAGCTTCAAAGGCATATCCTTAAAGTTGCAAATTAGAGGCGGAGGCCTTTCAAGAGGCGTTCGAAATTTTCTGCGTCTCTTCGTTAAACAGTCACAGTCTGGAAACGTCTGCGCAACTTCTCGCTCTTTGATTTCCTCTCCGGAGACGTTACTTTGTGCCATCTCTTTCGACGGCATGTTCTCCTGTTACAAAGCCCAATTTTGTGCATTATGAAAATTTTTGCCAAATTTTGGCCAATATATCAGGAGAACATGAAGTGGAAAGAGGTATACTAATTTTCAGCTTCAAAGGCATCGCCTTAAATTTGCCAATAAGAGGCGGAGGCCTTTCAAGAGGCGTTCGAAAATTCTGCGTCTCTTCGTTAAACAGTCACTGTCTCGAAACATCTGCGCCATTTCTTGTTCTTTGATTTGCTCTCCGGAGCCGTTACTTTGTGCCATCTCTTTCGACGGCATGTTCTCCTGTTACAATGCCCAATTTTGTGCATTATGAAAATTTTTGCCAGATTTTGGCCAATATATCAGGGGAACATGAAGTGGAAAGAGGTATACTAAATTTCAGCTTCAAAGGCATATCCTTAAAGTTGCAAATTAGAGGCGGAGGCCTTTCAAGAGGCGTTCGAAAATTCTGCGTCTCTTCGTTAAACAGTCACTGTCTCGAAACATCTGCGCCACTTCTTGCTCTTTGATTTCCTCTCCGGAGCCGTTACTTTGTGCCATCTCTTTCGACGGCATGTTCTCCTGTTACAAAGCCCAATTTTGTGCATTTTGAAAATTTTCGCCAGATTTTGGCCAATATATCAGGGGAACATGACGTGGAAAGAGGTATACTAAATTTCAGCTTCACAGGCATATCCTTAAAGTTGCAAATTAGAGGGGAGGCCTTTCAAGAGGCGTTCGAAAATTGTGCGTCTCTTCGTTAAACAGTCACTGTCTCGAAATCTGCGCCACTTCTTGCTCTTTGATTTCCTCTCCGGAGCCGTTACTTTGTGCCATCTCTTTCGACGGCATGTTCTCCTGTTACAAAGCCCAATTTTGTGCATTCTGAATATTTTCGCCAGATTTTGGCCAATATATCAGGGGAACATGAAGTGAAAAGAGGTACACTAAATTTCAGCTTCAAAGGCATATCCTTAAAGTTGCAAATTAGAGGCGGAGGCCTTTCAAGAGGCGTTCGAAAATTCTGCGTCTCTTCGTTAAACAGTCACAGTCTGGAAACGTCTGCGCAACTTCTCGCTCTTTGATTTGCTCTCCGGAGACGTTACTTTGTGCCATCTCTTTCGACGGCATGTTCTCCTGTTTACAAAGCCCAATTTTGTGCATTATGAAAATTTTTGCCAAATTTTGGCCAATATATCAGGAGAACATGAAGTGGAAAGAGGTATACTAATTTTCAGCTTCAAAGGCATCGCCTTAAAGTTGCCAATAAGAGGCGGAGGCCTTTCAAGAGGCGTTCGAAAATTCTGCGTCTCTTCGTTAAACAGTCACTGTCTCGAAACATCTGCGCCATTTCTTGTTCTTTGATTTGCTCTCCGGAGCCGTTACTTTGTGCCATCTCTTTCGACGGCATGTTCTCCTGTTACAATGCCCAATTTTGTGCATTATGAAAATTTTTGCCAGATTTTGGCCAATATATCAGGGGAACATGAAGTGGAAAGAGGTATACTAAATTTCAGCTTCAAAGGCATCGCCTTACAGTTGCCAATAAGAGGCACAGGCCTTTCAAGAGGCGTTCGAAAATTCTGCGTCTCTTCGTTAAACAGTCACTGTCTCGAAACATCTGCGCCATTTCTTGCTCTTTGATTTGCTCTCCGGAGCCGTAACTTTGTGCCATCTCTTTCGACGGCATGTTCTCCTGTACAATGCCCAATTTTGTGCATTATGAAAATTTTTGCCAGATTTTGGCCAATATATCAGGGGAACATGAAGTGGAAAGAGGTATACTAAATTTCAGCTTCAAAGGCATATCCTTAAAGTTGGAAATTAGAGGCGGAGGCCTTTCAAGAGGCGTTCGAAAATTCTGCGTCTCTTCGTTAAACAGTCACAGTCTGGAAACGTCTGCGCCACTTCTCGCTCTTTGATTTGCTCTCCGGAGACGTTACTTTGTGCCATCTCTTTCGACGGCATGTTCTCCTGTTACAAAGCCGCCAATTTTGTGCATTCTGAAAATTTTTAGCCAGATTTTGGCGAATATATCAGGGGAACATGAAGTGGAAAGAGGTATACTAAATTTCAGCTTCAAAGGCATATCCTTAAAGTTGCAAATTAGAGGCGGAGGCCTTTCAAGAGGCGTTCGAAATTTTCTGCGTCTCTTCGTTAAACAGTCACAGTCTGGAAACGTCTGCGCAACTTCTCGCTCTTTGATTTGCTCTCCGGAGACGTTACTTTGTGCCATCTCTTTCGACAGCATGTTCTCCTGTTACAAAGCCCAATTTTGTGCATTATGAAAATTTTTTGCCAAATTTTGGCCAATATATCAGGAGAACATGAAGTGGAAAGAGGTATACTAATTTTCAGCTTCAAAAGGCATCGCCTTAAATTTGCCAATAAGAGGCGGAGGCCTTTCAAGAGGCGTTCGAAAATTCTGCGTCTCTTCGTTAAACAGTCACTGTCTCGAAACATCTGCGCCATTTCTTGTTCTTTGATTTGCTCTCCGGAGCCGTTACTTTGTGCCATCTCTTTCGACGGCATGTTCTCCTGTTACAATGCCCAATTTTGTGCATTATGAAAATTTTTGCCAGATTTTGGCCAATATATCAGGGGAACATGAAGTGGAAAGAGGTATACTAAATTTCAGCTTCAAAGGCATATCCTTAAAGTTGCAAATTAGAGGCGGAGGCCTTTCAAGAGGCGTTCGAAAATTCTGCGTCTCTTCGTTAAACAGTCACTGTCTCGAAACATCTGCGCCACTTCTTGCTCTTTGATTTCCTCTCCGGAGCCGTTACTTTGTGCCATCTCTTTCGACGGCATGTTCTCCTGTTACAATGCCCAATTTTGTGCATTATGAAAATTTTTGCCAGATTTTGGCCAATATATCAGGGGAACATGAAGTGGAAAGAGGTACACTAAATTTCAGCTTCAAAGGCATATCCTTAAAGTTGCAAATTAGAGGCGGAGGCCTCTCAAGAGGCGTTCGAAAATTCTGCGTCTCTTCGTTAAACAGTCACTGTCTCGAAACATCTGCGCCACTTCTTGCTCTTTGATTTGCTCTCCGGAGCCGTTACTTTGTGCCATCCTCTTTCGACGGCATGTTCTCCTGTTACAAAGCCCAATTTTGTGGATTCTGAATATTTTCGCCAGATTTTGGCAATATATCAGGGGAACATGAAGTGGAAAGAGGTATACTAAATTTCAGCTTCAAAGGCATCGCCTTACAGTTGCCAATAAGAGGCACAGGCCTTTCAAGAGGCGTTCGAAAATTCTGCGTCTCTTCGTTAAACAGTCACTGTCTCGAAACATCTGCGCCATTTCTTGCTCTTTGATTTGCTCTCCGGAGCCGTAACTTTGTGCCATCTCTTTCGACGGCATGTTCTCCTGTTACAATGCCCAATTTTGTGCATTATGAAAATTTTTGCCAGATTTTGGCCAATATATCAGGGGAACATGAAGTGAAAGAGGTATACTAAATTTCAGCTTCAAAGGCATATCCTTACAGTTGGAAATTAGAGGCGGAGGCCTTTCAAGAGGCGTTCGAAAATTCTGCGTCTCTTCGTTAACAGTCACAGTCTGGAAACGTCTGCGCCACTTCTCGCTCTTTGATTTGCTCTCCGGAGACGTTACTTTGTGCCATCTCTTTCGACGGCATGTTCTCCTGTTACAAAGCCCAATTTTGTGCATTCTGAAAATTTTAGCCAGATTTTGGCCAATATATCAGGGGAACATGAAGTGGAAAGAGGTATACTAAATTTCAGCTTCAAAGGCATATCCTTAAAGTTGCAAATTAGAGGCGGAGGCCTTTCAAGAGGCGTTCGAAATTTCTGCGTCTCTTCGTTAAACAGTCACAGTCTGGAAACGTCTGCGCAACTTCTCGCTCTTTGATTTGCTCTCCGGAGACGTTACTTTGTGCCATCTCTTTCGACGGCATGTTCTCCTGTTACAATGCCCAATTTTGTGCATTATGAAAATTTTTGCCAGATTTTGGCCAATATATCAGGGGAACATGAAGTGGAAAGAGGTATACTAAATTTCAGCTTCAAAGGCATATCCTTAAAGTTGCAAATTAGAGGCGGAGGCCTTTCAAGAGGCGTTCGAAAATTCTGCGTCTCTTCGTTAAACAGTCACTGTCTCGAAACATCTGCGCCACTTCTTGCTCTTTGATTTCCTCTCCGGAGCCGTTACTTTGTGCCATCTCTTTCGACGGCATGTTCTCCTGTTACAATGCCCAATTTTGTGCATTATGAAAATTTTTGCCAGATTTTGGCCAATATATCAGGGGAACATGAAGTGGAAAGAGGTATACTAAATTTCAGCTTCAAAGGCATATCCTTAAAGTTGCAAATTAGAGGCGGAGGCCTTTCAAGAGGCGTTCGAAAATTCTGCGTCTCTTCGTTAAACAGTCACTGTCTCGAAACATCTGCGCCACTTCTTGCTCTTTGATTTCCTCTCCGGAGCCGTTACTTTGTGCCATCTCTTTCGACGGCATGTTCTCCTGTTACAATGCCCAATTTTGTGCATTATGAAAATTTTTGCCAGATTTTGGCCAATATATCAGGGGAACATGAAGTGGAAAGAGGTACACTAAATTTCAGCTTCAAAGGCATATCCTTAAAGTTGCAAATTAGAGGCGGAGGCCTTTCAAGAGGCGTTCGAAAATTCTGCGTCTCTTCGTTAAACAGTCACTGTCTCGAAACATCTGCGCCACTTCTTGCTCTTTGATTTGCTCTCCGGAGCCGTTACTTTGTGCCATCTCTTTCGACGGCATGTTCTCCTGTTACAAAGCCCAATTTTGTGGATTCTGAATATTTTCGCCAGATTTTGGCCAATATATCAGGAGAACATGAAGTGGAAAGAGGTATACTAAATTTCAGCTTCAAAGGCATCGCCTTAAAGTTGCCAATAAGAGGCACAGGCCTTTCAAGAGGCGTTCGAAAATTCTGCGTCTCTTCGTTAAACAGTCACTGTCTCGAAACATCTGCGCCATTTCTTGCTCTTTGATTTGCTCTCCGGAGCCGTAACTTTGTGCCATCTCTTTCGACGGCATGTTCTCCTGTTACAATGCCCAATTTTGTGCATTATGAAAATTTTTGCCAAATTTTGGCCAATATATCAGGGGAACATGAAGTGGAAAGAGGTATACTAAATTTCAGCTTCAAAGGCATATCCTTAAAGTTGGAAATTAGAGGCGGAGGCCTTTCAAGAGGCGTTCGAAAATTCTGCGTCTCTTCGTTAAACAGTCACAGTCTGGAAACGTCTGCGCCACTTCTCGCTCTTTGATTTGCTCTCCGGAGACGTTACTTTGTGCCATCTCTTTCGACGGCATGTTCTCCTGTTACAAAGCCCAATTTTGTGCATTCTGAAAATTTTAGCCAGATTTTGGCCAATATATCAGGGGAACATGAAGTGGAAAGAGGTATACTAAATTTCAGCTTCAAAGGCATCGCCTTAAAGTTGCCAATAAGAGGCGGAGGCCTTTCAAGAGGCGTTCGAAAATTCTGCGTCTCTTCGTTAAACAGTCACTGTCTCGAAACATCTGCGCCATTTCTTGCTCTTTGATTTGCTCTCCGGAGCCGTTACTTTGTGCCATCTCTTTCGACGGCATGTTCTCCTGTTACAATGCCCAATTTTGTGCATTATGAAAATTTTTGCCAGATTTTGGCCAATATATCAGGGGAACATGAAGTGGAAAGAGGTATACTAAATTTCAGCTTCAAAGGCATATCCTTAAAGTTGCAAATTAGAGGCGGAGGCCTTTCAAGAGGCGTTCGAAAATTCTGCGTCTCTTCGTTAAACAGTCACTGTCTCGAAACATCTGCGCCACTTCTTGCTCTTTGATTTCCTCTCCGGAGCCGTTACTTTGTGCCATCTCTTTCGACGGCATGTTCTCCTGTTACAATGCCCAATTTTGTGCATTATGAAAATTTTTGCCAGATTTTGGCCAATATATCAGGGGAACATGAAGTGGAAAGAGGTACACTAAATTTCAGCTTCAAAGGCATATCCTTAAAGTTGCAAATTAGAGGCGGAGGCCTTTCAAGAGGCGTTCGAAAATTCTGCGTCTCTTCGTTAAACAGTCACTGTCTCGAAACATCTGCGCCACTTCTTGCTCTTTGATTTGCTCTCCGGAGCCGTTACTTTGTGCCATCTCTTTCGACGGCATGTTCTCCTGTTACAAAGCCCAATTTTGTGGATTCTGAATATTTTCGCCAGATTTTGGCCAATATATCAGGGGAACATGAAGTGGAAAGAGGTATACTAAATTTCAGCTTCAAAGGCATCGCCTTACAGTTGCCAATAAGAGGC
The DNA here is from genome assembly GCF_050908995.1 of Andrena cerasifolii. NCBI lineage: Eukaryota > Metazoa > Arthropoda > Insecta > Hymenoptera > Andrenidae > Andrena > Andrena cerasifolii. The sequence goes on from NW_027486301.1 coordinate 14,764, forward strand.
ACAGGCCTTTCAAGAGGCGTTCGAAAATTCTGCGTCTCTTCGTTAAACAGTCACTGTCTCGAAACATCTGCGCCATTTCTTGCTCTTTGATTTGCTCTCCGGAGCCGTAACTTTGTGCCATCTCTTTCGACGGCATGTTCTCCTGTTACAATGCCCAATTTTGTGCATTATGAAAATTTTTGCCAGATTTTGGCCAATATATCAGGGGAACATGAAGTGGAAAGAGGTATACTAAATTTCAGCTTCAAAGGCATATCCTTAAAGTTGGAAATTAGAGGCGGAGGCCTTTCAAGAGGCGTTCGAAAATTCTGCGTCTCTTCGTTAAACAGTCACAGTCTGGAAACGTCTGCGCCACTTCTCGCTCTTTGATTTGCTCTCCGGAGACGTTACTTTGTGCCATCTCTTTCGACGGCATGTTCTCCTGTTACAAAGCCCAATTTTGTGCATTCTGAAAATTTTAGCCAGATTTTGGCCAATATATCAGGGGAACATGAAGTGGAAAGAGGTATACTAAATTTCAGCTTCAAAGGCATATCCTTAAAGTTGCAAATTAGAGGCGGAGGCCTTTCAAGAGGCGTTCGAAATTTTCTGCGTCTCTTCGTTAAACAGTCACAGTCTGGAAACGTCTGCGCAACTTCTCGCTCTTTGATTTGCTCTCCGGAGACGTTACTTTGTGCCATCTCTTTCGACAGCATGTTCTCCTGTTACAATGCCCAATTTTGTGCATTATGAAAATTTTTGCCAGATTTTGGCCAATATATCAGGGGAACATGAAGTGGAAAGAGGTATACTAAATTTCAGCTTCAAAGGCATATCCTTAAAGTTGCAAATTAGAGGCGGAGGCCTTTCAAGAGGCGTTCGAAAATTCTGCGTCTCTTCGTTAAACAGTCACTGTCTCGAAACATCTGCGCCACTTCTTGCTCTTTGATTTCCTCTCCGGAGCCGTTACTTTGTGCCATCTCTTTCGACGGCATGTTCTCCTGTTACAATGCCCAATTTTGTGCATTATGAAAATTTTTGCCAGATTTTGGCCAATATATCAGGGGAACATGAAGTGGAAAGAGGTATACTAAATTTCAGCTTCAAAGGCATATCCTTAAAGTTGCAAATTAGAGGCGGAGGCCTTTCAAGAGGCGTTCGAAAATTCTGCGTCTCTTCGTTAAACAGTCACTGTCTCGAAACATCTGCGCCACTTCTTGCTCTTTGATTTCCTCTCCGGAGCCGTTACTATGTGCCATCTCTTTCGACGGCATGTTCTCCTGTTACAATGCCCAATTTTGTGCATTATGAAAATTTTTGCCAGATTTTGGCCAATATATCAGGGGAACATGAAGTGGAAAGAGGTACACTAAATTTCAGCTTCAAAGGCATATCCTTAAAGTTGCAAATTAGAGGCGGAGGCCTTTCAAGAGGCGTTCGAAAATTCTGCGTCTCTTCGTTAAACAGTCACTGTCTCGAAACATCTGCGCCACTTCTTGCTCTTTGATTTGCTCTCCGGAGCCGTTACTTTGTGCCATCTCTTTCGACGGCATGTTCTCCTGTTACAAAGCCCAATTTTGTGGATTCTGAATATTTTCGCCAGATTTTGGCCAATATATCAGGAGAACATGAAGTGGAAAGAGGTATACTAAATTTCAGCTTCAAAGGCATCGCCTTAAAGTTGCCAATAAGAGGCACAGGCCTTTCAAGAGGCGTTCGAAAATTCTGCGTCTCTTCGTTAAACAGTCACTGTCTCGAAACATCTGCGCCATTTCTTGCTCTTTGATTTGCTCTCCGGAGCCGTAACTTTGTGCCATCTCTTTCGACGGCATGTTCTCCTGTTACAATGCCCAATTTTGTGCAGTATGAAAATTTTTGCCAAATTTTGGCCAATATATCAGGGGAACATGAAGTGGAAAGAGGTATACTAAATTTCAGTTTCAAAGGCATATCCTTAAAGTTGGAAATTAGAGGCGGAGGCCTTTCAAGAGGCGTTCGAAAATTCTGCGTCTCTTCGTTAAACAGTCACAGTCTGGAAACGTCTGCGCCACTTCTCGCTCTTTGATTTGCTCTCCGGAGACGTTACTTTGTGCCATCTCTTTCGACGGCATGTTCTCCTGTTACAAAGCCCAATTTTGTGCATTCTGAAAATTTTAGCCAGATTTTGGCCAATATATCAGGGGAACATGAAGTGGAAAGAGGTATACTAAATTTCAGCTTCAAAGGCATCGCCTTAAAGTTGCCAATAAGAGGCGGAGGCCTTTCAAGAGGCGTTCGAAAATTCTGCGTCTCTTCGTTAAACAGTCACTGTCTCGAAACATCTGCGCCATTTCTTGCTCTTTGATTTGCTCTCCGGAGCCGTTACTTTGTGCCATCTCTTTCGACGGCATGTTCTCCTGTTACAATGCCCAATTTTGTGCATTATGAAAATTTTTGCCAGATTTTGGCCAATATATCAGGGGAACATGAAGTGGAAAGAGGTATACTAAATTTCAGCTTCAAAGGCATATCCTTAAAGTTGCAAATTAGAGGCGGAGGCCTTTCAAGAGGCGTTCGAAAATTCTGCGTCTCTTCGTTAAACAGTCACTGTCTCGAAACATCTGCGCCACTTCTTGCTCTTTGATTTCCTCTCCGGAGCCGTTACTTTGTGCCATCTCTTTCGACGGCATGTTCTCCTGTTACAATGCCCAATTTTGTGCATTATGAAAATTTTTGCCAGATTTTGGCCAATATATCAGGGGAACATGAAGTGGAAAGAGGTACACTAAATTTCAGCTTCAAAGGCATATCCTTAAAGTTGCAAATTAGAGGCGGAGGCCTTTCAAGAGGCGTTCGAAAATTCTGCGTCTCTTCGTTAAACAGTCACTGTCTCGAAACATCTGCGCCACTTCTTGCTCTTTGATTTGCTCTCCGGAGCCGTTACTTTGTGCCATCTCTTTCGACGGCATGTTCTCCTGTTACAAAGCCCAATTTTGTGGATTCTGAATATTTTCGCCAGATTTTGGCCAATATATCAGGAGAACATGAAGTGGAAAGAGGTATACTAAATTTCAGCTTCAAAGGCATCGCCTTAAAGTTGCCAATAAGAGGCACAGGCCTTTCAAGAGGCGTTCGAAAATTCTGCGTCTCTTCGTTAAACAGTCACTGTCTCGAAACATCTGCGCCATTTCTTGCTCTTTGATTTGCTCTCCGGAGCCGTAACTTTGTGCCATCTCTTTCGACGGCATGTTCTCCTGTTACAATGCCCAATTTTGTGCATTATGAAAATTTTTGCCAAATTTTGGCCAATATATCAGGGGAACATGAAGTGGAAAGAGGTATACTAAATTTCAGCTTCAAAGGCATATCCTTAAAGTTGGAAATTAGAGGCGGAGGCCTTTCAAGAGGCGTTCGAAAATTCTGCGTCTCTTCGTTAAACAGTCACAGTCTGGAAACGTCTGCGCCACTTCTCGCTCTTTGATTTGCTCTCCGGAGCCGTTACTTTGTGCCATCTCTTTCGACAGAATGTTCTCCTGTTACAAAGCCCAATTTTGTGCATTCTGATAATTTTCGCCAGATTTTGCCCAATATATCAGGAGAACATGAAGTGGAAAGAGGTATACTAAATTTCAGCTTCAAAGGCATTGCCTTAAAGTTGCCAATAAGAGGCGGAGGCCTTTCAAGAGGCGTTCGAAAATTCTGCGTCTCTTCGTTAAACAGTCACTGTCTCGAAACATCTGCGCCATTTCTTGCTCTTTGATTTGCTCTCCGGAGCCGTTACTTTGTGCCATCTCTTTCGACGGCATGTTCTCCTGTTACAATGCCCAATTTTGTGCATTATGAAAATTTTTGCCAGATTTTGGCCAATATATCAGGGGAACATGAAGTGGAAAGAGGTATACTAAATTTCAGCTTCAAAGGCATATCCTTAAAGTTGGAAATTAGAGGCGGAGGCCTTTCAAGAGGCGTTCGAAAATTCTGCGTCTCTTCGTTAAACAGTCACAGTCTGGAAACGTCTGCGCCACTTCTCGCTCTTTGATTTGCTCTCCGGAGACGTTACTTTGTGCCATCTCTTTCGACGGCATGTTCTCCTGTTACAAAGCCCAATTTTGTGCATTTTGAAAATTTTCGCCAGATTTTGGCCAATATATCAGGGGAACATGAAGTGGAAAGAGGTATACTAAATTTCAGCTTCAAAGGCATCGCCTTAAAGTTGCCAATAAGAGGCGGAGGCCTTTCAAGAGGCGTTCGAAAATTCTGCGTCTCTTCGTTAAACAGTCACTGTCTCGAAACATCTGCGCCACTTCTTGCTCTTTGATTTGCTCTCCGGAGCCGTTACTTTGTGCCATCTCTTTCGACGGCATGTTCTCCTGTTACAAAGCCCAATTTTGTGCATTCTGAAAATTTTCGCCAGATTTTGGCCAATATATCAGGAGAACATGAAGTGGAAAGAGGTATACTAAATTTCAGCTTCAAAGGCATTGCCTTAAAGTTGCCAATAAGAGGCACAGGCCTTTCAAGAGGCGTTCGAAAATTCTGCGTCTCTTCGTTAAACAGTCACTGTCTCGAAACATCTGCGCCACTTCTTGCTCTTTGATTTGCTCTCCGGAGCCGTTACTTTGTGCCATCTCTTTCGACGGCATGTTCTCCTGTTACAAAGCCCAATTTTGTGGATTCTGAATATTTTCGCCCGATTTTGGCCAATATATCAGGGGAACATGAAGTGGAAAGAGGTATACTAAATTTCAGCTTCAAAGGCATCGCCTTAAAGTTGCCAATAAGAGGCACAGGCCTTTCAAGAGGCGTTCGAAAATTCTGCGTCTCTTCGTTAAACAGTCACTGTCTCGAAACATCTGCGCCATTTCTTGCTCTTTGATTTGCTCTCCGGAGCCGTTACTTTGTGCCATCTCTTTCGACGGCATGTTCTCCTGTTACAAAGCCCAATTTTGTGGATTCTGAATATTTTCGCCCGATTTTGGCCAATATATCAGGGGAACATGAAGTGGAAAGAGGTATACTAAATTTCAGCTTCAAAGGCATCGCCTTACAGTTGCCAATAAGAGGCACAGGCCTTTCAAGAGGCGTTCGAAAATTCTGCGTCTCTTCGTTAAACAGTCACTGTCTCGAAACATCTGCGCCATTTCTTGCTCTTTGATTTGCTCTCCGGAGCCGTAACTTTGTGCCATCTCTTTCGACGGCATGTTCTCCTGTTACAATGCCCAATTTTGTGCATTATGAAAATTTTTGCCAGATTTTGGCCAATATATCAGGGGAACATGAAGTGGAAAGAGGTATACTAAATTTCAGCTTCAAAGGCATATCCTTAAAGTTGCAAATTAGAGGCGGAGGCCTTTCAAGAGGCGTTCGAAAATTCTGCGTCTCTTCGTTAAACAGTCACTGTCTCGAAACATCTGCGCCACTTCTTGCTCTTTGATTTGCTCTCCGGAGCCGTTACTTTGTGCCATCTCTTTCGACAGAATGTTCTCCTGTTACAAAGCCCAATTTTGTGCATTCTGATAATTTTCGCCAGATTTTGCCCAATATATCAGGAGAACATGAAGTGGAAAGAGGTATACTAAATTTCAGCTTCAAAGGCATTGCCTTAAAGTTGCCAATAAGAGGCACAGGCCTTTCAAGAGGCGTTCGAAAATTCTGCGTCTCTTCGTTAAACAGTCACTGTCTCGAAACATCTGCGCCACTTCTTGCTCTTTGATTTGCTCTCCGGAGCCGTTACTTTGTGCCATCTCTTTCGACGGCATGTTCTCCTGTTACAAAGCCCAATTTTGTGGATTCTGAATATTTTCGCCAGATTTTGGCCAATATATCAGGGGAACATGAAGTGGAAAGAGGTATACTAAATTTCAGCTTCAAAGGCATCGCCTTACAGTTGCCAATAAGAGGCACAGGCCTTTCAAGAGGCGTTCGAAAATTCTGCGTCCCTTCGTTAAACAGTCACTGTCTCGAAACATCTGCGCCATTTCTTGCTCTTTGATTTGCTCTCCGGAGCCGTAACTTTGTGCCATCTCTTTCGACGGCATGTTCTCCTGTTACAATGCCCAATTTTGTGCATTATGAAAATTTTTGCCAGATTTTGGCCAATATATCAGGGGAACATGAAGTGGAAAGAGGTATACTAAATTTCAGCTTCAAAGGCATATCCTTAAAGTTGGAAATTAGAGGCGGAGGCCTTTCAAGAGGCGTTCGAAAATTCTGCGTCTCTTCGTTAAACAGTCACAGTCTGGAAACGTCTGCGCCACTTCTCGCTCTTTGATTTGCTCTCCGGAGACGTTACTTTGTGCCATCTCTTTCGACGGCATGTTCTCCTGTTACAAAGCCCAATTTTGTGCATTCTGAAAATTTTAGCCAGATTTTGGCCAATATATCAGGGGAACATGAAGTGGAAAGAGGTATACTAAATTTCAGCTTCAAAGGCATATCCTTAAAGTTGCAAATTAGAGGCGGAGGCCTTTCAAGAGGCGTTCGAAATTTTCTGCGTCTCTTCGTTAAACAGTCACAGTCTGGAAACGTCTGCGCAACTTCTCGCTCTTTGATTTGCTCTCCGGAGACGTTACTTTGTGCCATCTCTTTCGACAGCATGTTCTCCTGTTACAAAGCCCAATTTTGTGCATTATGAAAATTTTTGCCAAATTTTGGCCAATATATCAGGAGAACATGAAGTGGAAAGAGGTATACTAATTTTCAGCTTCAAAGGCATCGCCTTAAATTTGCCAATAAGAGGCGGAGGCCTTTCAAGAGGCGTTCGAAAATTCTGCGTCTCTTCGTTAAACAGTCACTGTCTCGAAACATCTGCGCCATTTCTTGTTCTTTGATTTGCTCTCCGGAGCCGTTACTTTGTGCCATCTCTTTCGACGGCATGTTCTCCTGTTACAATGCCCAATTTTGTGCATTATGAAAATTTTTGCCAGATTTTGGCCAATATATCAGGAGAACATGAAGTGGAAAGAGGTATACTAAATTTCAGCTTCAAAGGCATTGCCTTAAAGTTGCCAATAAGAGGCACAGGCCTTTCAAGAGGCGTTCGAAAATTCTGCGTCTCTTCGTTAAACAGTCACTGTCTCGAAACATCTGCGCCACTTCTTGCTCTTTGATTTGCTCTCCGGAGCCGTTACTTTGTGCCATCTCTTTCGACGGCATGTTCTCCTGTTACAAAGCCCAATTTTGTGGATTCTGAATATTTTCGCCAGATTTTGGCCAATATATCAGGAGAACATGAAGTGGAAAGGGGTATACTAAATTTCAGCTTCAAAGGCATCGCCTTAAAGTTCCAAATTAGAGGCGGAGGCCTTTCAAGAGGCGTTCGAAAATTCTGCGTCTCTTCGTTAAACAGTCACAGTCTGGAAACGTCTGCGCCACTTCTCGCTCTTTGATTTGCTCTCCGGAGACGTTACTTTGTGCCATCTCTTTCGACGGCATGTTCTCCTGTTACAAAGCCCAATTTTGTGCATTCTGAAAATTTTAGCCAGATTTTGGCCAATATATCAGGGGAACATGAAGTGGAAAGAGGTATACTAAATTTCAGCTTCAAAGGCATATCCTTAAAGTTGCAAATTAGAGGCGGAGGCCTTTCAAGAGGCGTTCGAAATTTTCTGCGTCTCTTCGTTAAACAGTCACAGTCTGGAAACGTCTGCGCAACTTCTCGCTCTTTGATTTGCTCTCCGGAGACGTTACTTTGTGCCATCTCTTTCGACGGCATGTTCTCCTGTTACAAAGCCCAATTTTGTGCATTATGAAAATTTTTGCCAAATTTTGGCCAATATATCAGGAGAACATGAAGTGGAAAGAGGTATACTAATTTTCAGCTTCAAAGGCATCGCCTTAAAGTTGCCAATAAGAGGCGGAGGCCTTTCAAGAGGCGTTCGAAAATTCTGCGTCTCTTCGTTAAACAGTCACTGTCTCGAAACATCTGCGCCATTTCTTGTTCTTTGATTTGCTCTCCGGAGCCGTTACTTTGTGTTAGATTTAAGCTTAACGTATAGAACACAGAGAATACTTTTATTTGTAATTAAAGAAATATATATATATATATAAGAACTATAATGGTAAAGAATTGAAGTTTAGAATTAAACACTTTACGCCAGTACTTGTGGCCACGTATCAGCACACGTTACAGGTCTATTTCAACGGAAGGACATTCGAACAGTGAAGACGTACACAAAGCCAAACACTCTCGAGACGACCCAGAGGTGTGTCCGTAACGTTACGACGCACGAAGCCGTGTATATTACTAAATACAAACTACATGTATACAAAACGGACGAGACATACTTTCGTCCAACACTCCCACTTATTCGAGACCGTTTACAACGCTTATTTGGTTTCTTAAGTAAATAAATTGCCCTTTTGGTAAGGGCTTAGTAAAGATATCCGCGAGTTGCTGCTTAGTTTCTACATATGTTATACCTATTTCGCCACTCTCACACACTTTCCGAACAAAGTGATATCGTACATCTATATGCTTGGTTCTGTTATGGTGTTCTGGGTTATTTGCTATCTTTATTGCTGACTGATTATCTACATTTATCGGAACCGTATCGCATTTCAAGCCCAATTCAGATATCATTCGGCGTACCCAGATTCCTTCCTGTGTACCGATAGCTAATGCAATGTATTCGGCTTCTGTTGTTGATAGCGCGACTACTCGTTGTTTTTGACTTGACCAAGAGATTGGCCCGCCGTTTAGTAGGAATACGAATCCGCTAGTAGATTTTCGCGTATGAATACACCCGGCATAATCAGCGTCCGTATATCCGATTACATTGCAATTGCTCCCACTTTTTCCATACACTATTCCGTAATTTATAGTGCCTTTTAAGTATCGAAAGATTCGTTTGACCGCTTGCCAGTGCTCCTGTCCATAGTTTGCCAAAAACTGACTAGCTCGATTCACCGCGAATTCAATGTCCGGCCGACTAACTCTGGTAATAAACAGAAGCGAGCCGATCGCCTCGCGGTAGGGGATCTTCTCATTTTGTTCTTTTTTTGAAAGAACCCGAATGCTTGTTAAAATCGAGCCAGGTTCTATAGGAGTACTCACAACCTTCGCATCTGTCAGTTTGAATCTTTCGATCATTTTCTGAATATGACGGCATGTTCTCCTGTTACAAAGCCCAATTTTGTGCATTATGAAAATTTTTGCCAAATTTTGGCCAATATATCAGGGGAACATGAAGTGAAAAGAGGTACACTAAATTTCAGCTTCAAAGGCATCGCCTTAAAGTTGCAAATTAGAGGCGGAGGCCTTTCAAGAGGCGTTCGAAAATTCTGCGTCTCTTCGTTAAACAGTCACTGTCTCGAAACATCTGCGCCACTTCTTGCTCTTTGATTTGCTCTCCGGAGCCGTTACTTTGTGCCATCTCTTTCGACAGAATGTTCTCCTGTTACAAAGCCCAATTTTGTGCATTCTGATAATTTTCGCCAGATTTTGCCCAATATATCAGGAGAA